>NW_024386201.1:0-6126 GCF_016835505.1 Polypterus senegalus | reverse complement strand
TACCGATGCTTCTCATTCATGACAACTGTCATAGTGGTCTCGAAATGCGGATCTGAAAACCATCATTTCAACAGCGTAGCAGTGCAGCATGATGGGGTATACTGTGAATTCGCTCTGCCAGCATGGAGACTATCTCTACGTGGCAATCTATTGTAGACCTCCTTTATCCTCTGTTCAGTTGGTAACAGAGATTAGAACAATGTCTGGTTTTGGTTTTGAAATTGACAACATTCTTCATTTTATATGGTGACCATAGATAAGTGGAGGTAATTAGGTGACTTTAGTAATATATGAATAAACATAATTACTTCCATGTACAGCGCTACACACACGCATATTTAACAAAAATCAGTCAGTTCCAGAGTGAGCGTTAACAGACCACCTGCTTCCTGTACATGATGGGTTAGCCAGTCGCTGGCTGGGTTTTCAGGTTTGATGACAATGTTACTGAAATTGTTTCACAGAGCATATTTCATGTATCATGTAACTTGCCATGTACATGAGTTGACCTGGACAACCAATTACACAGACAAAAGGAACTGAAAATCCATGTGAATCCATTTCACGATACCTCACAGGAAATGCTGTTCCATGTTTAGATGTCTGCAATACATTTTGAGACGTCTCAATCCAGACCTGAAAGGCACCTGAAGGTATCTGCAGCACATCTCAGGACTTCTCAAGATCACGTCCTGTAAAATGTCTTGTTCTTTGAATGAGACTTCACCACTATTTTAAAGCTCTATTTGAGGAATTTCAAAGCACACAAGAGCTTGGACCAAAAAGTGTCTTAAAAATACATTTACAATAATTGAAAATTCCTAACTTATCATTTGAGAAGATCCTAGAATTTGTTTGAGATATTTAAAATTACTTTTTATGATACCTTGAGCCAGAAGTGTTTTCAATTCCCTGTCATTTAATGTAATCTAAAAAATGAAAACTGTAGCATTGAAAAGCATGTTTGGTAAACAGACCTCCACACTTTTGGCGTACTGTATTGTACACCTGACTTTTGACACAATGTCACACATCACAGGACCTGCACTCAGTGTGTCATGCAACATCTGGGAGGATTTGAGGTTTTCTCTGAATTGACTTCTTTAGGTTTCGTCCCCCTAGTCACTTTAGTGGACAGTGTGAGTGACAGCGGGTGAGCACACAGGCGACTCTTGGACTGGCCGACAGTGGCTTCCCATCTTTTATGAGCTCCTGCCCTGACACCACAGCAACAACCAAACTTAAAACTGGCATACATGAGTCGGTTAAGAAAATGGATGACACTTTTACAATTTGAAGAAGCTGCTCAGTGCTGATTATTAATACACAGAATGTGTAATTTACAAAACAAATAAATATGAATTGTCAGCACTGAATAATGATGTGCACTGATGTCCAATTTTAAAACTTCCAATAAATGAATCACTGAAGAGGCAGGGCTAAATATTTTAGAAACTCAGTATTATTTTAAATGCTTTTCTGAATCATGGATAAAATAAAGCATAAATAAAAGGGCTAACTCTAAAGCTGATCTCACTTATCACTATTAAAAAGTTCCTTATATCATTCAAGGTACTGTAAGTGAAGTAACATTAACAGAAAAATCAAACAAAGTGAGAGAGGTAACGAGCAGACCATAAAGGCGCCCACCACCAGTCCGAGGGGCTTTGCTGCTTTTGTTTCAGACTCTTTAGGTGTGTTTGAATTGTTGCTCTCCACAACCGCGCGTCTTTTCAATCAAATATTTAATGGCTTATAGAATGTCTTTGGGCAACTATAAATATTCTTGTATATGAACATATCTTTAATAGAATATAAGATAATAAAAGTACTTATTGAAACAACAACACCTGAAATGTCATATCCATATACTGTAGCATACAGCTTTGCTGACATAATCCTGTGTCAATGGAACCAAAATATAAAAGAGTAAATGTAAATTTAGCCACATTACTACAATGCTCTTTGTGATATTCACAGTAATTTTGAGCTATAAAAGGGATGGATTGTCAACATCAATTTAGCAATCAATTGATATTAACACTAAATGAGTAACAATTGCTGCTCTCCTGCACTCCGTCTTTTCAATAAAACATTTGATGGCTTTAGAATGCCTTTTGGCAACTATAAATATTCTTGTATATGAGGCATATCATTTAGTAAATATAGAATAATAAAAATAAATATTAAAAATACAGAAGTTGAATTGTCATATCCATAAAATGCATATATTAATTCACATTCCCATGTTTCTATATAACTAAAATATAAAAAAAGGGAATGCAAATATAAATGAATACAACCACAACACTACAATACTGACCTTTGTGACATTCAGAGTTATTTCTGAGCTATAAAAGAATGGATTACAAGCAGCAATGTAGCAGTCGATTGATATTAAAGACAGCAGCAAGTGACTGATAGACGTAACAGTAAATCACCCCAAATTAACAGCAGGTTTCAATTTGCATAGTCGTCTTAACGGGCATCACAAACAAACCTACCAAGAAATCAACCGCTGCAAAGTGAAAGGATCAGAGAGAATTAGTCGGCGGTGGGAGCTGCAAGAAATGAGAGATTGAAATGACGACAAAAAAGATTTCCACAGATAGTGACTGAGATCAAAGAACACAGAAAATATAAAGACATACATAAACATCTGTTTCATAAATTATTAGTTATGAAAGCAGTAACAAATCTGTGCCTTCTTAAATTCCATTTTACTTTCCTCAGTAATTCCACGTTTGCCCACAAACATGCTGAAGAATGTTGTAGCAGGTCTCTAAAGGGATTACAGCAGCCTCTCTGCCATCTTGTTAGATAGATAGATAGATAGATAGATAGATAGATAGATAGATAGATAGATAGATAGATAGATAGATAGATAGATAGATAGATAGATAGATAGATAGATAGATACTTTATTAATCCCAAGGGGAAATTCACATAATCCAGCAGCAGCATACTGATACAAAAAACAATACTAATTTAAAGAGTAATAAAAATGCTGGTAAAAACAGACAATAACTTTGTATAATGTTACGTTTACTCCCGGGTGGAATTGAAGAGTCGCATAGTGTGGGGTCTCCTCAGTCTGTCAGTGGAGCAGGATGGTGACAGCAGTCTGTCGCTGAAGGTGCTCCTCTGTTTGGAGATGATCCTGTTCAGTGGATGCAGTGGATCATTTATGATTGACAGGAGTCTGCTCAGCGCCCGTCGCTCTGCCACAGATGTTAAACTGCCCATCTTCATTCCTACAATAGAGCCTGCCTTCTTAACAAGTTTGTCCAGGCGTGAGGCGTCTTTCTTCTTTATGCTGCCTCCCCAGCACACCACTGTATAGAAGAGGGCACTCGCCACAACCGTCTGGTAGAACATCTGCAGCATCTTATTGCAGATGTTGAAGGCCCAACCTTCTAAGAAAGTATAGTCGGCTCTGACCTTTCTTACACAGAGAGCATCAGTATTGCAGTCCAGTCCAATTTATCATCCAGCTGCACTCCCAGATATTTATAGGTCTGTACCCTTTGCACAGTCACCTCTGATGATCATGGAGTCCATGAGGGACCTGGGTCTCTTAAATCCACCACCAGTTCCTTGGTCTTGCTGGTGTTCAGGTGTAAGTGGTTTGAGTCGCACCATTTAACAAAGTCTTTGATTAGCTTCCTATACTCCTCCTCCTGCCCACTCATGATGCAGCCCACAATAGCAGTGTCATCAGCGAAATTTTGCATGTGGCAGGACTCCGAATCGTATTGGAAGTCTGATATATGTTGGCTGAACAGGACCAGAGAAACTACAGTCCCCTGCGGCACTCCTGTGTTGCTGACCACAATGTCAGTATGTTATTGTCAAACGTTACTTTTCAGTGCTAATGAACCCCAGGGGACTCTTTAATCATCAATGTGTATTTTTAAACAAAGAACCGACTACCACCGACACACACAGACAGTCCTCAGTACGGCCTAAGCTGCTGTTATTTGTAATCTTCAGCACTGCTGATAGCTTTACAGTCAGACCTGTAAACCCAGTGAAAGGACTGCTGTAATTTAAATATTAGTGTATATTTGGTACATTTGTATTGTTGTCTGCATATTGATCTGGCGAAGTTTTATATCGGATGGTTTTCCTGAGGTAACCCTCCCATTTATCTGGGCTTGGGACAGGCACAAAGAAACACACTGGTTTTGTGCATCCCCTGGCTGGGTTTACATCAAGGATCGACTCTGAACCCTTTCTTATTTATTATGGACAGGTTGACAGACAAGATTAGACAGGAGTCCCCGTGGGCTATGATGTTTGCTGATGACATTGTTATCTGTAGTGATAGTAGGGAGCAGGTTGAGGAGACCACGGAGAGGTGGAAATATGCTCTAGAGGAGGAGGAATGAAGGTCAATAGGAACAAGACAGACTACGTGTGTAAATGAGAGGGAGGTTAATGGAATGGTGAGGATGCAGGGAGTACAGTTGGAGAAGGTGGATGAGTTTAAATACTTGGGATCAACAGTACAGAGCAATGGGGATTATGGAAGAGAGGTGAAGAAGAGAGTGCAGGCAGGGTGGGATGGGTTTTCGAAGTGTATCCGAGTGATTTGTTGACAGACGGGTATCAGCAAGAGTAAAAGGGAAGGTCTACAGGACGGTAGTGAGACCAGCTATGTTATATGGGTTGGACACGGTGACACTGACCAGAAAGCAGGAGATGGAGCTGGCGGTGGCAGAGTTAACGATGCTAAGATTTACACTGGGTTTGATGAGGATGGGCAAGATTAGAAATGAGAACATTAGAGGGTCAGCTCAAGATGGAGGTTGGGAAACAAACTCAGAGAGGCAAGATTGTGTTGGTTTGGACATGTGAAGAGGAGAGATGCTGAGTATATTAGGAGACAGATGCTAAGGATAGAGCTGCCAGGCAAGAGGAAAAATGGAAGGCCAAAGAGGAGGTTTATGGATGTGGTGAGAGAGGACATGCAGATGATGGGTGTGACAGAGCAAGATGGAGAGGACAGGAAGATATGAAGGAAGATGATCCGGTATGGTGAAACCCCTAACGGGAGCAGCCAAAAGAAGATATATTTGGTACATATTGGCATCAGCATGCTGCCTCAATTTTACTCATTTCTTCAGTATGGCCAACAGCTCGTGTATAATAAATGTGTCAGGACACAGCAGGTGTGATGATAAGCGTGAATTGTGTGTCTGTGAACTGATATCATTTTACAGTCTGTGCCCGGCCTAACATGGGGCAGCGTTTCAAAGTTTAACAGTCAGCAAGCCGACTGGGAATCAAAAGGTTGTGAGTTCGATCCTGCACCATTCTGTTTTGAGAAGTAAACTGCTCTTTAGTATTAACGTGGTCGAGATAATAAAACTGACTAAAAAAAATACCAAAGCTAACCTTTACAAGTATCATAAATTACACCAGCAGTTACAGATTGAAATCAAATGTATGTTTTTATTCTAAAATAATAAGACTAAGAGCAGTTTACTTCCTTTTGCTTCCCATTGCAGTGATTCTATTGCACCACAGAGGCAGTTATAATAAATGGGTGTCAATGTCATGTTAAGCGGCTTTTGTTTCTCAGTTATATTTTTTGAATAAAAGGCAATTGTTGTGTTAGATTTGTATCTTTTGTGAAATTATTTCTTTGATACTTTAGGCTTCTTACATTATATACACTCACCTAAAGGATTATTAGGAACGCCATACTAATACGGTGTTTGACCCCATTGCTTCAGAACTGCCTTAATTCTACATGGCATTGATTCAACAAGGTGCTGAAAGCATTCTTTAGAAAATGTTGGCCCATATTGATAGGATAGCATCTTGCAGTTGATGGAGATTTGTGGGATGCACATCCAGGGTACAAGCTCCTGTTCCACCACATCCCAAAGATGCTCTATTGGGTTGAGATCTGGTGACTGTGGGGCCATTTTAGTACAGTGAACTCCTTGTCATGTTGAAGAAACCAATTTGAAATGATTGAGCTTTGTGACATGGTGCATTATCCTGCTGAAGTGATAGGGATGGGCATGGTGGTCATGAAGGGATGGGGTACATGAGGTGGAACATGCCCAATTGGCACTAAGCCAAAGTGTGGATGTCCCCACAAATTACACCACC
>NW_024386200.1:0-25405 GCF_016835505.1 Polypterus senegalus | reverse complement strand
TTAAAGAAGAATCGGGAACATCTTTCTCCCTCTTCCATTTCCTGTACCCGACTTTGAAATTTTATCTTCTCCTCCCTCCTCTCATAAATCTTTGCTATATTTTTGTTTGTTTCCTTTATTCTTCTTTCCATTTCTTCATTTCTTTCCCCTTCCCCGTAGAGTTTTTCCAATTTTTCTTGTAAATTCTCCAACTCTTCCTTTCCTCTTTTACTTTCTTCTCTACCTTTCCCTTGAAAAAATTTGTGTGTTCTAAATTTCATAATATCCCACCACTACGCTATTGTCTTGCATGAATCCTTCAGGGATCTCCATTTTTTATATTTCTCCTCGTACTCTCTCCTTATTTGTTCTCTCTCTAATAGGGTTACGTTAAGCTTCCAAAACCCCATTCCTCTCTCTTCCTTCTCCCCTATTTCCACGTCTATCTCTAGGAGTTGGTGGTCCGAAAAGAAAACAGGAGTCAACCTAAAGTTTTTCGCTTTAAAACCCCTCCCAGTGAAAATATAGTCTATCCTGGAGATCCTACCCTTCCACCCTCTCCAGGTAAACCTTCTTCCTTCACCTCTCCTGTTCTTTCCATTGTCTTTTAAAGTATGATCTTGTATTATTTCTAATAGGAGCCTTGATGTTTTATCTGCCCTTCTGTCTTTGTCAATCCTGCAGTTAAAATCTCTCGCTATTATTTTATCCTCCTTTTCCCCACAAACCCTATTTAGGTTTTGCAGGAGGTCAAATCTTTCTTTCTTTCCACACGGGGCATATACGTTGATAATGCAGGTGACTTGTTCTTTATGGCTAATCTTTAAGATATCCAAATGACCCCGGATCACTTCCTCAAAATCCAGCACTTTGATTTCCTGATTTTTAATCAGGAAACCAAGACCACTGTTTTTGTTGTTATTTGATCCTGAATAATAGGCTTCCCCTTCCCACTCTTTCCCAAAACTTCTGTAAGGTTTCATCCCTGCAATTCCACATTCCTGTAGGCAGATAATATCAGCTCTTCTGGTCCTTAAAAAGCCATAAATTGTCTCCCTTCTCTTTCTTCTTGTTATCATACGGACGTTAATGGAGGCGACTCTCATTTTATTTTATTTTTTAGAGTCTTTCTCCTCGCTCTTCTTTTTGTCTGCTTTTCTACCTTTACTTCCCTGTTCCTTTTCCTCCATCACTCTCGTCAAGGCTTCTATTGGGCTTTGGTTTCGGAATGGGTTACTAATGAGGTAGGGATTGCTATCTATATCCTCACTATTCCCCTCAAAGGTTAAGAATGCTCTTGCCCCTTGGTTGTCTACCTCTTTCGTAACCTCGTACCAATCTTTCCTTAAGCTTTCCTTTTTTTCCTCCAAACCCACCCCTCTCAAAGAAGGCACATTACTCAGCAAGCTCTTCATCTCTTCTAACTCCATCGATGTCCTTTGTATACTGTTTTCAATTCTTTTTTCTATTTCTTGCTGCTTCCTCTCCACGGGGCATTTGTCTTTTCCGTCCTCAGTTGTTATTCCATCTGCCTCCTTAGAATTCTCCATTCTCACATTTTTGACTGTCCTGACCATCTCCATCTTCTTCCTTTCGTTGTTGACTCCCCCAACTGGTGTCTGGAATAGGTTTGGGCTATCCTCTTTCCTCCCCTCCTCTCCTTCTTCTACCTCTTCTTCCTCCGATTCCTCCTCATCCTCTATCCGTATGTTAATTGGTTTGACTCTACTCCCTTTGATTTTATTAGCGTAAGAGTTGGGGCATACCTTGTAATTATGATTTAATTCGCCACACAGATGGCATTTTACGTTTTGTGTACAACTCTTCGCCAAATGCCCTGTCTCACCACAATTCCTGCACTTCTCAATCGAGCATTGGGATGCAACGTGCCCTTCTTGCTCGCACTTTCTGCATACTTTCGGTTGCCCATTATAAAAAATTAAACCCTTTAACCCCTCCAATTTGTATAGTGGGTGGGAGATGCTTCAGTTCTCCCTTTTCATCTCTAGACAATTTTGCGAGGAAATTGTAATATCCTGTCTTGATTCCAAATTCATCTCGACCAACATTCCCACGCTGGACTACACAAAATCTCTCCATCCACTGCAGAATTTGCTCGTATCCTATTCTTTCTGAGAACATGACAACATTCACTGTCTTAACCTCACTTTGAGCTAGAGGCTGAATTGTCACTTTTCCCAAAGCCTTTTCACTTTTAACCTTATCATTATACACCTTGATACACTTATCAACCAGAAAATTACTGGTAAAAACAACCTCAAAAGTTTCTCGATTGTGAAAAGGCAAAGATGAATTCTACCTGTCGGGCTGCAAAACCAAGGATTCCAAACAGGATTGTTGAAATAAAAGTTTTTCGGTCCATTTTTTCTCCTTGCAAAAGCTGGAATCGAACAGCGTTCCTTCTCTCCTCGTCTGAGGCCATTGCGAACTCCTGTAGCAAAATATCAGCAAAAAAAGGGGGAATATAGGGACCCACCCCTCAAAATACTTACTCCTCTTCTTTTCTTCTCGTACAAACAAGCTCTCCAGAAGCCAAAGGAAGAAAAAAAACAAAAAATAAATGCTCCAACCGCCGCGTCCTAAGGAAAAACCAACAGTGGTGGACCTGCCAACCTACTACCAGCAATTCGAAGGCCGTGAGGTGTTCCCTAGACCGAAGGCAGAGAAGATGGTATCTCCCCTGCCAGGTAAGTATGAGTTGTACATCCTGGCGCTCATCCTCCCACTTCCTCGGCTTCATCGCACGGCAGCGGGAGGATTTCCCCACCGCAGTCTTCGGGATCCTTCGGGCTTCTTCGGCCTCTGGAGCACGCATGCGCGGAGTTAGCCGCTCATCAGGCGCCTGTGTGCCCTGTGACCCGGATGACGTGGTTGCAAAGACCTCACCACCTTGATTAGACAGGTTTCGCCAGCAAACCCAAGGTGCACCTCGCTCTTATGCAAACCAGCCACCCATCGCTGGAGCTTATTGGCTGGAAGAGAAACAGGATAGATAGGACTGAAGGGAGGTTGAATGATAAACATCCGCCCAACAGCTTAGACAGTCGGCAAGCGGCAGGCAGGAGGCAAAGCTGCGAAAGAGGGAGGCGATCCTGTGCTCCGGAGACCGAGAGGAAGAACCCCTCGGCTTGGGCGCTCGCACGGCAGCAAAGCACCATCGGGAAGACCTGCGTCGAGGCCGCCGAGTGATCTGGGGCAGCCCTGGGTACACGTTCGAGACTTGAGCCTGTGCTTGCCCTCCCTTTGATTCCACTGTGGGATTGCACGTTAGCAAGGACACGAGGTTGCTGGTCTTTTCTGGACAATGCTCCCCTTTATAAAGTTGCAGGCTCCCCGTCTGAAGAGCTGCACGAGATCTATCTGTCTATCTATCCATCCATCCATGAGGAGGAACGGGGAACAGGGGTGGTCTTAAATGGGTGGCGTGAGCCGACAGAAGGGGATCAGCATGAAGGACAACGTACATTGTAATTCAAAAGACATTCCGAAAAATTTCAAAAGACTGGCAAAACTAAAAAAAAATGAAGACAGACAGGGGAAGGAGAGAAAAAAAAAAAAACATAGGGATGTCGTATAGAAAAGAGGGCTTTCACAGTTGCCTATTTGGGGAGAGAAAAACAAGCAGCTATCGTTTACGGCCATACCACTCTGAATACACCCGAACTTGTCCGATTTCAGAAGCTAAGCAGAGTCGGGCTTGGATGGGAGACCACCTGGGAATACCGAGTGCTGTAAGCTTTTGCCTTTCTGCCAGCAGGTGTCGCCCTTCACCTCGTCTTTTTCTTTTGGCTCTTGGCAGCAAGGAAAGCGGCTTAAAATCTGTAAAGAGGCACAAAAAGGATGAATGATTATTTGTATTATTGTTTTATTACGGTGGGTGAGGGTCCTTAAGATAAATAAATAAATTGATTAGTTAATTTAAATTAATATTATTTTTGATACCATTATTCTAGGGGGCGGGGGTTCTGAAAATAAATAAATAAATGGACAGACAGACAGATTGACCGATTGACTGATTTTTGGAACTTCTTTATTTATTGCTTAAAGCTCCCAGAGCCGTTGTCTCACAGGCTCCTGCTTCACAATCGCCCAAGCACCACCTCCATAAGATGAAACGCATGTTTTCGTCTATTTTTTGAACCAGGATTATCAGGGGAGAGCGCGAACGCAGTCCCCCACTACCACAAATTATGCAGTCGAGTTTCCCGCATTTGGGAAATCGCAGGGGTCAGCACAACCGGAGTGCAATGGATGAGCCTCGCCCTGGGAGAACCTTTTTTTTTTTTCCCCTTTTTGTCTAAATTCCATCACTTAAGACAAACACTGTTTCGCTTGTCTCCTTTTTCACTTACATTTAATTTTACTTTTCAGTGTCTTAGCTTTGAACACACACACACAAAGTCTGGTCCATTTGCTAATTCACTATTATCCACCACCTTTCCCCACACGTGCTTTTTTCCTCACCCCCTTCCTCCCAATAAATATAAAATTCTTTACCTTTTTTGTATTATTCTCTGTCTTTGTTCACTTGATTCTCCATTCTTCCATTATATCTTTTTCACATTTCTGTAAAAGTCTTTCAATAGATACATTCTTACTATGTATAACAGTTTCATTCCTCTCCCACCACATATTCTCCTTTATTATATTGATTAATTTCCATTTCTCTTTTCCCATTTTTTCATTTAATCCCTTCCCCACTAAGCCATACAATACTCCTTCCTTTGTTATTTCCTTTTTCCCTATTACCCCGTCCCATTTCTGTAATACCCCTTCCCACACCTCTTGTGCCTTTCTACATTGCCAGAATACGTGCACTGCAGTTTCTAACTCCCTACATATTTCTCTTGGGCATACTGGAGATTTCGCCACTCTCCGTTTGTACATTGCAGCATTTGCGGTAAGACCTTGTGTGCCGTTAACCATCCTAGGTCTTTTTGTTTGTTTGTCAGGTCTTTAGCAGCGATTTGTTGCCACACTTTTTGGGTCTGTTCTTCCGTTAGTGGCCGGATTTTCTCTGCTATTTCTTGCTTTCCAATATATCTTTTTAGATCTTTAATCCTACCCCATATTTTGGCCTCTCCTTCCTCCCATTTATATTTCCTCAAACATTTTATAATTATTCTATACTGTTGAGGTGCCTTAAAGGCAATCGGTTTGTTGTTTGCACTTTTCCATAGTTTTACTCTCCTAAGTTCTGCTCCCACTAGATACCTTACCATGTCCGCCATTTTTCCTTTTTTATTTAAGGCCATATTAATAACTATTGCTGTATGCCTCAACATCAGCTCCTGCTCTATTTTTGGAAAGCCTTTTTCCCCCTTTCTCTTTTTGTTTCGTAACTATTTTCCTGGCTAGTCTTTCTGTCTTTGAACCCCACAGAAAAACAAAGCACATTCTTATAATTCTTTTTAGAATCCTTCGTGGAGGAAAAAACACCGTGGCCAGATATGCCAATTTGGGTACAATTATTGCTTTAACCAGCAATATTTTCCCCTCCATAGTCAAACTTCTTAGTCTCCAAAAACCAATTTTCTTATTAATCTTTTTTAGCATTTCTTTCCATTCTTGCTTTTCTGTATTGTTGTCTCCAAAATTTATTCCCAGTATTTTAACCGTATTTGAAATCTTTATCTTCCCTTCTGGTTTTTCCTTCCATTTTCCCCACAACACACAGTCACATTTTTTTAGATTCAATGTTGAGCCCGATGCCTTACAAAAGCATTCTGTATGTTCTATTATTTGATTTATGCTGCACACGTCTCTGATAATGGCGCTTACGTCATCCATATATGCGTATATCTTTATCTGTTGTCCTCCGCTTCCTGGGACTTCAACTCCCCGTATATTTTTGTCCATTCTGATCTTATGTATCAGTGGCTCAATACTTAATACAAATAAAACTGCCGACAGAGGACACCCTTGTCTTACTCCCCTCCCTACTTTTATTTCCTCTGACAGTTTATTATTTACATTAATTTTACTTGCAATTCCTTTATATAAAGTTTTTATCCAATCTACCAACAATAAAGGTACTCCTATTTTCTGAAGGATTTCCCACATATATTTGTGTGCAACTTTATCGAACGCTTTTTCAAGGTCTAGATTAATAACCCCAACATCCATATTCCTTTCTTTCATCAAACAGATACTGTCCCTGCACTTCTCCCTGGTACTACACATGCTTGTTCTTCCCCAATCACATGTTCAATTTTGTCCTTTAAGCGATTTGCCAAGACCCTTGCTAAAATTTTATATTCCTGGCAGAGTAGAGTTATCGGCCTCCAATTTGTAATATTCCCTGTCTCCTCCTTCTTGGGAATAAGAGTTATTATTCCTGTCTTCATTGTTTTTGTCATTTCTCTCTCCTTCAGGATTTCTCGAAAAAGACTCAACATATCTTCTCCAAGTATCTCCCAAAAGGTCATATAAAATTCATTCGGTAGCCCATCAATTCCCGGTGATTTGCCGCTACTCCCCATTTTCATTGCTTTCTCTATCTCCTGCAACTCTATCTCTCGTTGCAGCTCTTCTTTTTGTTCAAATGTAAAGAAACGGTCTATAGTTTGCACTAAATCTTTAACACACCCTGTGTCTATATCTTTCTCCTTATACATTTCTTCATAAAATGTTGTTATTATCCTTAATATTTCTTTGTTCCCGTTTTTTACACTTCCATCTTTATCTATCAGTTCTTTTATGCGTGTCTTCCTTCTTCTCTCCTTCACCTTCTTGAAGAAGAATCGAGAGCATTTCTCTCCTTCTTCTTGCTCTCTGACTCTGCTCTGGAACTTTATTTTTTCTTCTTTCTTCTTATATACTTCTTCCATTTCTTCTTTAATTATCCTTATCTCTATTTCAGTTTCCTCATCTCGCAAATCACAGCTATATAATTCTTCCAGTTTTTTTTGTAAACCTTGTATTTCTTCTTTCTCCTCTCTTTTCTTTTGTTTACCTTTCTTCTGAAAGAAGGCTTTTGTTTTTTCTTTCATTAATTCCCACCATCTCCTTTGGCTCCCACACCAATCTTTTAAGGTTTCCCACTCTTTGTAATATTGCTTATACTGTTTTTGAGTTTTTTCATCTTCCAACAACATTACATTTAGTTTCCAAAGAAAGTCTATTGATTCCTCTTCATTCCCTTTTCTTACTTCCACCTCTAACATTAAATGGTCAGAGAAAAAAACTGGCCTTAAGCACACAGACTTTGGGTCAAAGTTTTTATCAACGAATACGTAATCGATTCTCGACGATCTTCCTCTGGTTCCTCTCCATGTGTCTCCTTTTTCACTTCCCTTTCAACGCCTGGAAGGCATCTATCATTTGACAGTCCTTTATAATTTCATTTAATTTCCTTGCTGTTCTATCCAATTGTTGCCCTCTCTGCTCTGGATCGCTCGCGCAATTAAAATCACCCACCACCATTAAATTATTTTCAGCTGCCATTGCTATCCCAAGTAACCTAAGCACCTCCATCCTCTGAACAGTTACCGTGGGAGCATAAATATTGATCAGTTTAATTACATTGGTTCCTATTGCCATATGTACTTTCATTAGTCTTCCCATGACTATTTCTTCATATTTTTTTATTTCTATTCCTTCAGTTTTTATTAAAACCCCTAGCCCTGCATTTTTATTTTCATTTGTCCCTGAAAAGACAGACTCCCCACCTTTCCAATCCTCTTCATACTCTTTGTATGATTCTTTAAAAGGTATGCCACATTCCTGTATGCACACTATGTCTACTTTTAACCTACTCAAAAAGGAGAATACCAATTTTCTCCTCTCTTTCCTTTGAATGCTCCTAACATTCAAAGTGACTATTTGTATTTTCATTTTTTTTTAAACATAGTGTGGTCTACCTCCCCTCCTATTTTCCCTTTAGTTACGGTGAGAATATTTTTCTTTGGTTTCTTTGCAGCTTTTTTTTCAGTTTTCCATTCCTCTATTCCCTTCATCCTTGTCGTACATAGGAAACCTTCCATGTCCTTTGCCTCCAAATACGAGGGTGCTAGACCCCATTCCTGTGCTTTCCCTCCACCTTCGTCTGTTTTTTCAGGACTAGCTGGTGATAATAAGTCTGTCCCACGTTTTTTTTGTAAACCAGGGTTAACTTGTATCGCTTCTTGGTTTTCTTTTATCTTTTCCAGACCTAGATTTCCTACCATTTCCTGCTGCGGTGATTGACACAAACTTGCCGCTCCACTTAATATTTCCATAATCTCTTCGGTATGGAATAAAATATTTTGCGATGACTGCTCTTTTCTACTATCGTAGTCTCTGTCTTCTCTCCCAGAAAAGCCAAGAAATCATTTTCTCCACTATTCTTAAATTCTTCTTCTTCTTCGTACTCTCTCCTCCTTGTTCCTGCAGAATTTATGACCTCTATTTTGTCATCCTTCCTCCTCTCTGCTCCTTGCAAACTTTCGCTTTTATTTTCTTCCATTTCCCTCTCTTCCTCGGACTCTTCATCTAAAAGTGCTATCACTTTCTCCTCATTCCTCCCTTTCCTCCTAACTACGTTGGCATAGGAAACTGGACAATCGCGAAATACATGTGCCTCCTGCCCACATAGATTGCATTTTATCGGTTTTCTACATTCCCTTGTACTATGTCCCTCCTCTTTACAATTTCTGCACTTAATTACCTCGCACTCCACAGCTTTATGTCCTTCGCTTCCACATCTTCTGCATACTTGCGGTTGGCCTGGGTAAAAAACATGCCCCCTCACTGTCCCAATTTGTATAACTGGAGGCAAATGTCTAATCTCTTTGGTTTCATCATCTTTTCTCAAAACCACATCAAACCTGTATAACCCATTCTTTATGCCGTCTTCATCTGTCATCTGCATACTTGATTTAACATCACAATATTGCAAAAGCCAAGTTGAAATATCCTGCATTCTAACCTTCTCTGTATACATAATTACATTTATTTTTTTATCCAGTCTATCACTTAATGGTAAGATTAAAAATCTTTCCAAAACTGGATTACCATTTTTCTCCTTACTCACAGTTCTTAAGCACTTATCATATAAACCTCTATTCTTGAAAACCACTTCAAAAGTGGTCTTACCCGGGAATGCAAAAAGGTAGTCAATCTCACCCGGCATAAAGGTTAAGATCCTCTGCAGCACCTCCTTGCTGAATTGTCCTCGATCCATTTGTCCTTCCTTTAGTTCAAATCGAACCACGTTCCTTCTGTCTCGTCCATCCACCAGTATCCGTGAAGCAGGTCTCCCCGATACTCCAAGTTCTTGATCCATGACCGGTCCTGCCGCCAAACTGCTAGAGTACAGTGCCTCCGCCATCTTTCACCTGCAAAATATTAAATCGCCGCGCACCAAGGGAAGCAGACAACAGGATGGTGGACATGCCAACCTATCCTGCGCTGGATCCGAGGCCGTGGGGCGCTCCCTAAACCTGACAAGGAAGAACCATATGGTATCTCCCCTGCCAGGTAAGTATGAGTTGTACAGCCCGGCGCTCATCCTCCCACTTTCTCGGCTTCGTCGCTCGGCAGCGGGAGGATTTCCCCAGCGCAGTCCTCGGTCCTTCGGGATCCTTCGGGATCGCTTCGGGCTTCTTCAGCCTCTGGAGCGTGCATGCGCGGGAGTTAGCCGCTCACCAGACGCCCGTGTGCCCCGTGACCCGGATGACGGGGTTGCAAAGACCTCACCACCTTGATTAGACAGGTTTCGCCAGCAAACCCAAGGTGCACCTCGCTCTTATGCAAACCAGCCACCCATCGCTGGAGCTTATTGGCTGGAAGAGAAACAGGAGAGATAGGACTGGGCGGGACGCTGAATGATAAACAGCCGCCAACAGCTTAGACAGGCGGCAAGCGGCAGGGAGGAGGCAAAGCTGCGAAAGAGGGAGGCGATCCTGCGCTCCGGAGACCGAGAGGAAGAACCCCTCGGCGTGGGCGCTCGCACACGGCAGCAAAGCACCATCGGGAAGACCTGTGTCGAGGCCACCGAGCGATCTGGGGCAGCCCTGGGTACACGTTCGAGACTTGAGCCGGTGCTTGCCCTCCCTTTGATTCCACTGTGGGATTGCACTTTAGCAAGGACACGAGGTTGCTGGTCCTTTCTGGACGATGCTCCCCTTTATAAAGTTGCAGGCTCCCCGTCTGAAGAGCTGCACGAGATCTATCTGTCTGTCTATCCATCCATCCATGAGGAGGAACGGGGAACAGGGCTGGTCTTAAATGGGTGGCGAGAGCCGACAGAAGGGGATCAGCATGAAGGACAACGTACATTGTAATTCAAAAGACATTCCGAAAAATTTCAAAAGAATGGCAAAACTAAAAAAAAATGAAGACAGACAGGGGAAGGAGAGAAAAAAAACATAGAATGTCGTTTAGAAAAGAGGGCTTCCATAGTTGCCTATTTGGGGAGAGAAAAACAAGCAGCCATCGTTTACGGCCATACCACTCTGAAACGCCCGAACTCGTCCGATCTCGGAAGCTAAGCAGAGTCGGGCTCGGTTAGTATTTGGATGGAAGACCGCCTGGGAATTCCGAGTGCTGTAAGCTTTTGCCTTTGTGCCAGCAGGAGTTGCCCTTCACCTCGTCTTTTTCTTTTCCTCCTTCCACCCGTGTCAGAAGCTGGGCTCTTGGCAGCCGAGTGATCTGGGGCAGCCCTGGGTACACGTTCGAGACTTGAGCCGGTGCTTGCCCTCCCTTTGATTCCACTGTGGGATTGCACTTTAGTAAGGACACGAGGTTGCTGGTCCTTTCTGGACGATGCTCCCCTTTATAAAGTTGCAGGCTCCCCGTCTGAAGAGCTGCACGAGATCTATCTGTCTATCTATCCATCCATCCATGAGGAGGAACGGGGAACAGGGCTGGTCTTAAATGGGTGGCGAGAGCCGACAGAAGGGGATCAGCATGAAGGACAACGTACATTGTAATTCAAAAGACATTCCGAAAAATTTCAAAAGACTGGCAAAACTAAAAAAAAATGAAGACAGACAGGGGAAGGAGAGAAAAAAAAAAAAAAAACAGCGCTGTCGTTTAGAAAAAAGGGCTTCCATAGTTGCCTATTTGGGGAGAGAAAAACAAGCAGCCATCGTTTACGGCCATAGCACTCTGAATACGCCCGAACTCGTCCGATCTCGGAAACTAAGCAGAGTCGGGCTCGGTTAGTACTTAGATGGGAGACCGCCTGGGAATACCGAGTGCTGTAAGCTTTTGCCTTTCTGCCAGCAGGTGTCGCCCTTCACCTCGTCTTTTTCTTTTGGCTCTTGGCAGCAAGGAAAGTGGCTTAAAATCAGTAAAGAGGCACAAAAAGGATGAATGATTACTTGTATTATTATTTTATTATGGTGGGTGGGGGTCCTTAAGATAAATAAATGAATTGATTAGTTAATTTAAATTAATATTATTTTTAATACCATTTTTCTAGGGGATGGGTGTCCTGAAAATAAATAAATAAATAAATAAATAAATGGACAGACTGACCGATTGACTGATTTTTGGAACTTCTTTATTTATTGCTTAAAGCTCCCAGAGCCGTTGTCTCACAGGCTCCTGCTTCACAATCGCCCAAGCACCACTTCCATAAGTTGAAACGCATGTTTTCGGTCTGTTTTTTAAACCAGGATTATCAGGGGAGAGCGCGAACGCAGTCCCCCACTACCACAAATTATGCAGTCGAGTTTCCCGCATTAGGGGAAATCGCAGGGGTCAGCACACCCGGAGTGCAATGGATGAGCCTTGCCCTTTGAGAACTTTTTTTTTTGTCTAAATTCCATTACTGAGAACAAACACTGGTTTTGCTTGTCCTTTTTTCACTTACATTTAATTTTTTTGTTCCAGTGTCTTAGCTTTTAGCACACATACACAAAGTCTGGGCAATTTGCTAATTCACTGTTACTCTTCACCATTTCACCACCGTGACACTAATTTTTTTTTTTTAAACTTTATATTAAAGTTCTTTACCTTTTCTCTATGTACTTTTATTCTTTTTAACTTCTTCTTTTATCTTCCATTCCTACCGTATCTCTTTTTCACATTTCTGTAACAGTCCTTGTTATGTATTACCAATTCATTCCTCCACCAACACATATTTTCTTTTATGGACACTGTGAGCGCTGAAGTCGAAAAACAATGGAAAAACTTAATCCCAATTAAAGCAAAAATAATTTCTTTATTCTTAATTCTTGGTGAGTAGAGAGAATGTGAGACTGCCTCTTTCCAATTCAGTCAACTGATTTGGATTTTGGCAGAATATCTAAAGTAAACCTGTTCTCTCTTTTATATCCTAGAAAAGAAAAAAAAACCCTAGCAGTTCATTCTGAGGTTATGCATAGCTTAGGTTAAATCTTAATTTATGATATACTGGAATGTTCTTAAAACCTGAAACAAACAGCCATTTGCATTCCTAAGGAATACACCCTTCTAATTATACACACTTAGAATCAATTTAAACATTCTTATAGTCCATAAAGATCTTACATTCTTCACAGGGTCTTCTGATAGTATCAGAGGTCAGCCTCTCCTATAAATGATAAAAGTTTGTCCCTTAATGCTGTGCACACAGCCCAACTCCTTTTCTGCATAAATCAGGAACAAATCATATAGCTCTCTGCAGCATGATCAACTCAAAACACAGTCCTTGATATCTGTGAGTTAAATAATAATGTTTTCTCTTCCTCAGTTCCCCCCTTTGCACATAAAATGTGCACATGAGAATGATCAGACCCAATCATCCGGAAGCAAAGGGTTGTAATTAGGGTTTTGGGAATTGTCAGCACGAAGAAAATAGGCTTTTGTGAGAGAGGTGTCAATAAGCCTCTGAAGGAGGCCATGAATACAGGGGATGAGGCAGCAACCACAAACCTTGAGATCATGTTGCTGAGCCTTCCAGGGCTGGTAACCCCAGTCATAGGTACCTGTATTTGCAAATACCCACTGGCATTTTTCTCTATTACTGCCATAATGAATGGAGACAGTAGTCACACACACACACACACACACATATTTTTTTTAGCCCTAGTCCATTGTTCATGGCTGCCGGTTCCACAAGGAGCAACAGTACAATAGTCAATCTGGAGTGAGGTAGTCTTCCCTACTTGGAAAGTTAGTGTGGAAAGGTCCCCATAAGTTCGTTGTCGCATGTTCAAGGGGACAGAAAAAGTTATTAATAATAGAACTAAGAATGCCATTCTTTGCAATGTGAGACGTGGATCCAGGCAGGAAGTCCTTCGACTTTAACAGCGTGACGTGTAGATAATAGCACCTGGAATGGTCCCCTCCAACGAGGTTGATGCCAATGTTTCCTTCGGGTGTCTCTGACCAGTATCCGGATTCCAAGGGGGATCTGGATCTCTGTTGGTGGGGGACCGGTCCGCCAAGCCTTGTTAACTTGTTCATGGACTTCCTTCAGGGAAGCTCGGAAACCTGCAAGACTAGAGAGAAGATCATTGTCCACAATATGCAGAGTAACATTTCCGATAACCGTGCCAGGCATGGGGCGTCCAGTTAAAATTTCAAATGGTGATAGTCCCAACTGCCGATGTGTTCTTCCTCTCAACCCCATCAAGGCCAGGAGTAGATCGTCTGGCCAGGTTAAGTTTGTCTGCTCACAGATTTTTGCCAATTTTGATTTTAGGGTACCATTGCACCTTTCTACAATACCTCCACTTTGAGGATGGTATTTGCAGTAATGATGCACATTTATCAAGAGCCAAGTAGTCAGCCTATTTATTACAAAATTCACAAAGTGGGTTCTGTTATCGGTATTCAGTTTCTGTGATATTCCCCATCTTGGAATGATTTCTTTTATTAAAGCTTTAGCCACAGTTTTTGCATCTGCATGTTTAGAGAGAAAACTTCCACCCATCGGGAGAACACATCGACAATTACCAAGCAATAACGGTAGCCTTTAGACGGTGTTAACTCAATGAAATCCATTTGGAGATGTTCAAAGGGACCCATTGGGTTAGGAGTGACGGAGGGGCATACCTGAGTACCTTTACCTACATTAAACCTTTGGCATAGTGCGCATCGTCAGCAGAATTTTTCAGCATATGTAGAGAACCCTGTGGTTTCCCAATGCTGCTCGACATCCTGAGTTATAGTGTCTTTTCCTGCATGATCCAGGCCGTGTGAGAATTTGCCATTCCTGGAAAAGAAGCCTTTGGGAGGAAAGGTTTGTTAGTTTGCTTATGGGTCCAGACCCCAGCAGAGAGGGATCCTTCTTGGGACCACTTTATCCTTTCTCGGTCAGTGGTAGCGCTCTGTAAAGAAATAATTTGATTATCAGGGTCTTTGTCATCCTTCTGTTGGAATAAAGACTGGTGTGTTATTACAGGCGGCCTGTTTAGCAAATGGTCAGCCAGTTCATTTCCTTGGCTGAATGGGCTTTGTTTCCCAGTAATGGGCTTGGCATTTAGCTATTGCCAGTTTTGATGGTTCTGTTATAGCTTTGAGAAGGGATTCCACTAATTTCTGGTGTTGTATGGGCTTACCAGTACTGGTTTGGAATCCCCTTAATTTCCATAATGCCCCATGATTATGGAAGACTCCAAAGGCAGATCTGGAATCTGTGTAAATGGTTATGACTTTTCTTTCAGACAACTGGCAAGCTCGAGTGAGAGCTATTAGCTCAGATGCTTGTGCACTTAAACTAGAAGAAATTTGGTTTGCTTCAAGTAAGTGGTCTTCCTTGACCACTGCATAACTGGTGGAGAGTGTTCTGTCGTCCAATCCCAAGGAAAAGCCATCCTCATAAAGAATTTCTCCCGTTTCTAGTAGAGTTTCCTGGAGGTCCAGACTAGGTTTTAGGACCTTTGCTAACTCATCCTGGCAGTTATGTGGTTCCCCCTCTCCCTCAGTGGGAAGTAGGGTAGCCGGATTCAGAGTTGAGCATCTTTCAATAGTGACATTTGACAGGGTACAGAGCACATTTTAATAGTGTATTGCCCTTACAGTAGTGAGGTAGTTCACCATGTTTCCCTCACTTGTTAATGCACTCTATCTGTAAGGCACTATGCAAACCTGCAAGCCTTTTCCTACATTAAATCTTCGCCATAATGTAGACCTCTTACAGAACTGATCAGCAAAGTTAGAAAAACCCCGGGCGTGACAGTATTGTTGCACCTGTGCCATCATTGCATCTTCTGGAAGGGTGGGCCAAACCATGCGCAGCCTTTGCAATTCCTAGAAAAAAGGATGTTTAGTTAATGGATGGATCTAAATTCCTTTCAGAGCTTTATCTGATTCCTCTTTCTGTGACGTCTTTATCTCCTTTTTCCATTGCTACAGTTCGTAGAGATAGTACTGCATCCTTTTGTGACTCTTGTTCCTCCTCCTGTAATAGAAATGAAGAAGTTAGTGGTGAAGTTGGATCCTGGGCAGCTTTCTTTGCCCACATGTCTGCTTGCACATTTTCCTTACTCACTGGATTCGTTTTCCCTGTGTGAGCTTGACACTTCACTACCGCAAGCGCACCTGTCAAATGAGATGTTTTTGTCTGTACTAAGATGGAATGTACAGCATGTGGTACCTTAACAGTTAATAAACTCATGAGAACAACATCTGAGAATGCTAATATGGCCTCTGTTATTGCAGCAGCTGCTTTTAAACAGGCCGGGATTGTAGCGGCCACTGGATCCAGTTTTATTTGTTAATTTTTTTTTTTTAGAATAGTATGTGACCGGTCATTGTCTATTTCCTTGTTGTTGAGTTAATACTGCAGTCATACAATCCCTTTCTCGTCCACAAACAGAGTGAAAGGACGAGACTACCGTAGTCCGGAACTCTTAACGCAGGCGCAGACATAAAAATTTAGTTTATATCAGTTAAAGCCTTCTCAGCCTGCTCCGTCCATGAAATTTTATCAGTCAAAACCAAATTAGAAGAGGTCGCTAATTCTTGGAGTGGCTGTGCTTTTCAACAAAAAAAAAACTTTTTTAACCCATTGCCGGCAATATCAATATCATAACATTCCAAGAACAGACATAACTTGCCGTCTTGCAGACTGTGCACATTCCCCTGAAGTCAAATCATGACTCAGGTATTTCATTTTTCTTTCAACCCATTGCAACTTTTTCCGGAACACTTTCAACTTTTTATCTTTTCTAGTTCTTGTACATACACACATGAACACGCGCGCACACACACATGCACGCACACACACACACTCACATGCACGCACACAGAGCCTCTATATATCCCTGCGGCATCACAGCTCAGGTCCAATGCTTCCCTTTAAAAGTGAATGTGAACCAGAACTGAGACTCAGGGTGTACAGTAATTGAAAAGAAAGCATTCACAAGATCAGTAACAGAAAACCACATAGCAGTGGCCGGGACAGTACAGAGAATAGTGGAAGGTTTCGAGACTATAGGAGTCCTAGGGTGTATAGCAGCATTGACTCCGCGGAGGTCCTGAATGAATCGTCATGAATCATATGTTTTCTAACTGGAAGAATAGGAAAGTATTGGATTGGAATAATAGCACCCCGCTTAACTAAATCAGCATAAACAATTGTAATACCGGTCTCAGCCTCAAACGAAATAAGAAATTGTGCACAATGTAAACGGAAGGATGACTTTGGGAAAATGACCAAGGGTTCAATATGATCTATTCAGACAAAATATTATTTCCCTTGTACCCGGAGAGATGAGTGGAGCAAATCTAACTAAAAAATTTTAAGGGTAAACAGCATGGGTTTAGGTGGAGAAGTGAAAGATAAATGACAGAACGGATCGGGTTACAGGTACAACTAGTTCTACTGCTATTTTCTTAACAGATCTATCTAGGTGAACTAAATGTTAGGTCCCACATACTCCCAATCCTCCCCTTCTGGACATGCTATTACCAATTGTCTCACATTATGCCACTGAAAACGAGAGGATTTAGCAATGAGGATATGTGGTAAAACCACTCCAGAAGAAAAGCAATTGTTGTAAAAAGAGAAATACTGCTCCAGCCAGTTTTGCTGAGATATAACAGTTCATTAGGCAAATAGTCTTTTTTCTGAAAACAGCAGCTGAAAAGTCCAAGAGTCAGACTTCATCATAATACAGTCCAAAAATCATGCAATACAGTAAAATGATTTTGAATACTGTAATCCAAGAGGAACCCAGGACAGCAGAGATTTTTGCTGTTTTGAGACAAACATGAACAATCAAGGCAGCATACAAGCATGTAATGGTGGTGGTCAGTGCAAGGACGGTGTGCTGTTCTGATGCAACCTTCACTCTTTATTTGTAACTGAAATGCAAAGGCACAGGCGGACCATCAAGTCTTGTCAAAGTTCACTGGGCATTAGAGGGCTGATATATTTTGCTTTTTTTGTGCTCGTAACTGTCCACTGAACACTGAACTGGCCACTATCAACCCGCTGTCATCCCAGAGTCTCTGTCCATTGCACTCTCACATCATTTCTGCCTGAAATGAGCTTTCCTTCTAAGGACCTGAATCCATTCTGCAGTATTTGGCTTATATATGTCATCTAATTGTTTCTTCATTGTCATGAACTGGTTCAGCAATTCCTGCACCACCTCTTTTAATTCTTGCAGGTCCCAGTTTCTTTGCACCATGAAGGTGGGACAGTTTTAATCTGAGTCAGGCTGTTGTACATTATATTGCGGAAAGGGCACTTGTATTAATGGTGCTTGAAATTCCATCCTTTCATATTCATGTTTTTGACCCTGAGGGTCAGAATCGGGCTTATTAGGTATCCCTTTCCCGCTCTTCATCCTCTCTGGCTGAAACTGTTCATTTTTAAAATCATCGGACCATCTTCTTCCTCTCCCTCATTAATTCCTCAAGCTGCCCAAGGGGTGGTGATGGACTATTGTCCTCAAAGGGAGTGGACACGCATGCTGACGCTAAATCAAGGTATAATCTCTTCTTCTTTTTATTTATATTATATTTACTTATTCTTCGTTCTTGAATTATCAAGGACAACTTTTCTCTTTCTACGATAAGTTTAATTTGGCTTTGCAGTCCCTCATTGCACTTCTGCATCGCTTTCAGGGCTCTATCTTTAATTATCAATTCCCATCTATTAAAACATTTCCATTATCTCGCTAGAGCACCCTCGTGCTTTTCTATATACAATCTACCTAACTTCCTGTAGTTCACTCATATCACCAGAGCCTTCTACTGGCCACCTGCCCCTGCTCTGTTCATTCCACCGTTTACAATTGTTTTTTTTAAATCTAACCCTGTTTTCTGTTCTATGTAGTTTCTTGGAGAGCCGCTTTTTTTTTTTTTCTTGGTATGTTTTCCGAAAACAATAATCCGAACAGAGGCTCCTCATTCACACCCTGTTTTTTCAATCTCTTTCTTTAGCAAATTCCCGACCGGGAGGTACTTTCCCTTTTTATTAAATTTCCACCTCTCCCTTCTAATTATAAGTCTACTTAAGACTCCGTCTCATTCCAAGAGGCGCTCTAATCGTTACGTCCCAGTACCTCTCCCGGACGGTAAAGCAATTGTACTCAGCGGTCACCGATCTTATTCCTGTCTGCAATTGCACCTTCACTCGGGTTCTCCGACAGGAGGGGAACTGTTCAGGTGCCAAATAAACAGTGGAAGTAACACCCGAGGAAGACAGGAATAGTTCAATCAATTAGTCTTTTATTCAGTCACAGATGAGTACGTTGATTCATGCTTTCTGTTTCCCAAAGGAGTTGTAACCGGTTTGCTATTAGTTTTCCCCATGGTCAGTGAGTTTTCCGCACTCTTTTTGCTAAACCAGCCTCAATTGTCACTTCACTCCCGGTCCCTCCTGTTCCCTGGTCCACCGGGACGATCAACCTGATTAGCGGACTGACAGTTTCACCTGAAGGCCGCTGGTTACTGCTGTTAAGGTGATCATTTCCTGAGTGACCCGTTGAGTTCAGAATATAACCAGACCGTTAGAGCAAAGAGTCTCGCCTCCGCAACAGTGCTTTTTCCCGATCACGAAATGTTCAGTTATTTATCTATTCTTCCCACTCCCTTCCTTTATTTTACTTTTAAGACTCTAAGAGACTTCTTCTTCATTTCCTAGGGAGTGTACTAACTCATGTCCTTAACATTCATAATCTTTACACTGTTTTATTTCCGAGAGCTTATCTATACATTCGGTCCACTCACTGCCTGGTTTCATTTCCCCGGTCGGACTCCCTCGGTCTACTCACCAAGAATTTTTTCCTCCCACCTGGAAGTTCCCAGTTTACTCGACTTTCAGGAAGAATCAGAGGAAGTCAAGGATTCCCCATGCAGGAGTCGCCCGAGGCAGGCCAGTCCTAACTTTTTCCGGATCTGGTCCTCCCGACCCGGCCAGTGTCGGTCCTTTTACCGGTCCTCTGGACGATCCTGCTCGACGATCCTGCTCAAGGAGTTGCTTGGCCGTCTCTGCCCCACGTTGGGCGCCAAAAACTGTGAGCACTGAAGTCGAAAACAATGGAAGAACTTAAACCCAATTAAAGTAAAAATAATTTCTTTATTCTTAATTCTTGGTGAGTAGAGAGAATGTGAGACTGCCTCTTTCCAACTCAGTCAACTGATTTGGATTTTGGCAGAATATCTAAAGTAAACCTGTTCTCTCTTTTATATCCTAGAAAAGAAAAAAAACCCTAGCAGTTCATTCTGAGGTTATACATAGCTTAAGTTAAATCTTAATTTATGATATACTGGAATGTTCTTAAAACCTGAAACAAACAGCCATTTGCATTCCTAAGGAATACACCCTTCTAATTATACACACTTAGAATCAATTTAAACATTCTTATAGTCCATAAAGATCTTACATTCTTCACAGGGTCTTCTGATAGTATCAGAGGTCAGCCTTTCCTATAAATGATAAAAGTTAGTCCCTTAATGCTGTGCACACAGCCCAACTCCTTTTCTGCATAAATCAGGAACAAATCATATAGCTCTCTGCAGCATGATCAACTCAAAACACAGTCCTTGATATCTCTGAGTTAAATAATAATGTTTTCTCTTCCTCAACACTAACCATTTTCCATTGCTTTATTGACATTTTTTCATTTAGCTCCTTTCCTACCAAACCATATAGTACACCTTCTTTTGTAATTTCTTCAAACCCTAAGTCCCCTTTCCATTCTCTTCCCACATATCTCCACACTTCTTGTGCATATCTGCAGTTCCAGAATACATGCTCTACAGTCTCTCTGCTTCTACACAATTATCCCTTGGACACATTTTACTTTTATCCACTCTCCTTTTGTACATAAATGTATTCGTCGGTACAATTTCATTTACTACCATCCATCCCAAATCTTTTTGTCTGTTTGTTAATTCTTTATTTGACGTTTGTTGCTACACTTTTCTTACTTGCACCTCCGTTAGTTCTTGAATTTTTCTCATTGTTTCCTTTTTTCCTATGTATTTCTTTAATTTCCTTTTTTTCCCCACATTTTTGAATCTCCTCCCTCCCATTCATACCTTTGTAAACATTTTTTTATGATCTTAAAGTGTTTTGGCACGTTAAACGCCACAGGTCTGTTATTAGTTATTTTTAACAGTTTCGTTTTTCTTAGTTCTGTCCCTAGTAAATATCTCATCATATCTGCAAATTTTCCTGTTTTATTTAGTGCCATGTTCACCACTGTTGCTGTATGTTTTAGTTCCAACTCCTCTTCAATGTCTGGAAATCCTTTTCCTCCGTTTTCTTTGGTCTTTACTACCTTTGTTCTAGCCAGTTTTTCACACTTCGAATTTCATAGAAATACAAAACAAGTTCTTATAATCTTTCTTAGTATTTTCTATGGTGGGTAATAAACAGTTGCTAAATATGATCATTTCGGTAGGATGATTGCTTTAACCAGCAATATTTTTCCTTCCATTGTCAAATGTCTCAAGCTCCAAAACCTTATTTTTTGATTAATCTGATTTAACATTCCCTTCCATTCCTCCTTTTCTATATTGTCATCTCCAAAGGTAATCCCAAGTACTTTTACTTTATTCGTCAGTCTTATCTTTTCTTTTGGTTCTTCTTTCCATTTTCCCCATATCTTACATTCACATTTTTTTAAGTTTAAATTTAACCCTGAGGCCCTACAAAAAATTTCCGTGTGCTCTATTACTTGCTTTACACTCCAAGCATCCCTTATTAATACCGTGACATCATCCATATAAGCAAACAACTTTATCTGCTGCCCTCCACTTCCCGGAACTTCAATTCCTCTTATGTTGTTGTCATTTCTAATCATATTCAGCAATGGCTCAATGCTCATTACGAATAAAACTGCTGACAACGGACACCCTTGCCGTACTCCACATTCAACTTTTATTTCTTCTGTCAATCTATTCTTTAATTTTACTTCCTATTCCTTTATATATTGCCTTTAGCCATCCCAAAAATTCTTCTGGAACTCTCATTTTTTGTAATACCTTCCACATATAATTATGTGCGACCTTGTCAAATGCTTTTTCCAAATCTAAGTTAATTAACCCTACGTCCAAGTTTTTTTCTTTCATTACGCTAATGCAATCTCTTATCAAACACAATTTTTCTGCAGCACTCCTCTCCTGTACCACACATGCCTTCTCTTCTTTTATTATTTCCCCCACGTATTCTTTCAATCTGTTTGCCAAGACTCTTGCCAGTATTTTGTAATCCTGACAAAGTAATGTAATTGGCCTCCAGTTTTTTACCTCCTTTTTGTCATCCTGCTTGGGAATAAGCGTTATTGCTCCTCTTTTCATTGTACTTGTCATTTCTCCATGTTTTAAAATTTCCAAAAACAAGACCAGTACATCATTTTTTAAACTCTTCCAAAAAGTCAAATTAAATTCGATCGGTAATCCGTCTATCCCTGGTGTTTTTCCTCTACTGCACATTTTGATCGCTGCTTCAACCTCTTCCATTTTTATTTCCTGACATAACATTTTTCTTTGTTCTTCTGTATAAAATCGATCTATTGTTTTTTCTATATTGTCGATATACTCATTCTCAATCTCTTTTTTTCCATATATGTCTCTATAATGATTTACAACTATTTCCATTATTTCTTTATTTCCTTTTTTTAGTCTCAATTTTTATCCATCATTTCTTCCATTCTTGATTTTTTTCTCCTCTCCTTTATTTTCTTAAAAAAAATCTGGAGCACTTTTCTCCTTCTTCTTGTTCTCTAACTCTACTTTTAAATTTTATTTTTTCTTCTTTTTTCCTAAATAATTGTGCTAGTTTTTCTTTTATTATCCTTATCTCTGTTTCATTATAATCCTCTCTACTGTACTCTCTTTCAAGATTTTCCTGCAATATTTTTATTTCTTCCTTGTTTTTTTTTGCTCTGTTCTCTGCCTTTTTTTGGAAAAACTCTTTTGTGTTTTTCTTCATTAGCTCCCACCACTCTCTTTGTGTCCCACACCATTCTTTTAAAGTTGTCCATCCTTTGTAATATTGCTGATACTCCTCTCTTATTTTCTTGTCTTCTAACAATTTTATATTTAACTTCCATTGGAAGTCTTTGGTCTCGTCACCACTCCCTTTTTCTACTTCCACCTTCAACATACTATGATCCGAAAAAAACACTGGCTGCAATTTACATTTCTTTGGTTCATAAGTCTTGTCCGTAAATATATAATCTATTCGGGAGGATTTTTTTCCTGCCCCTCTCCAAGTAACCCCTTTTTCATTACCTTTCAATTTTCTAAATACATCTATCATTTCACAATCTTTAATGATTTCTCCTAGTTTTTTTGATGTTTTGTCCATTTGTTGTTCTTTATTTTTTTGTTCAGTTGAACAATTAAAATCACCAACCACCATTAAGTTTCTTTCATTTGCCATTGTAATTTCTAAGAATCTTAACATTTCCATTCTCTCTACTGGTGTTGTTGGTGCGTATACATTTATCATATTCATAATATTATTTCCTTTTACCAGTTTTACTTTCATTAATCTCCCTTTTATAATTTCTTCAGATCCTTTTATTTGTATCTCCTTATTCTTTATTAATACTCCTATACCTGCATCTTTATTTTCATTTGTTCCTGAAAACACTGAATTACCTTCTTTCCAATCCTTCGCGTACTTTTCATACGATTTTTCATTTGGTAAACTACACTCTAGCAAACAAAAAATATCTGCAGGAATGTCCTTCAGAAAGGAGAAAACTATTCTCCTCCTCTCCTTTCTCTTAATACTCCTTACATTTATTGTTACTATTTTTACTTTCATTTTTCTTCCCGGTATTTTGTTCTACCTCACCTCCTATTTTTCCTCTATATGCTGCTGTTACATTCTTTTTTGCTTTTTTGGCTGCTTTCCTTTCCGTTTTCCACTCCTCCACTCCTTTCATCCCTGTTGTTGTAAGGAACCCTTCCATGTCTCTAGATTCCAAATAGGAGGGATTTGCTCCCCATTCCTGGCTGTTTTCGTCCCCTTCGTCACCCTTTCTAGTGTTACCTGGTGACAACAGGTCTGGGCCCCTTTTTTTTGTAACATTGGGTTTACTTGTGTCATCCCAATATTTTCTTCCATATCATCCTGCCCTGTGCTTTTCATTTGCACCTACTGAGATGATGGGCATAAAAGTGCAGATCCACTTAAGATGTCCATGATCTCTTCCGTATGGAACAATATGTTTTGTGAACACTGCTCCATTCTTCTATCTATGTCTTGTTCTGTCTTTTCTTCTATAAGGGCTAAAATATCACTCTCTTCTCCATGTTTCGTCCCTTCTTCTTCCTCTAATCTTCTCTCACCCCTTTCTTCCAGACTTAAGGCCTCTGTTTCTTCATATGTCCTCAAGCTATTCCCTGGTGTTTCATTACTCTGCACTTCCTCCTTTTCTTCTTCTGATTCTTCATCTAACAGTGCAATAACTCTGTCTCTCATATTATTTGCTTTTACAACATTGGCGTAGGAGACAGGACAATCCTTAAAGGCATGTGCTTCCTGTTCACATAAATTGCATATCATTGGTCTTCTGCACTGTCTTGTGCTGTGTCCCTCCTCTTTGCAATTTCTGCACTTAATTGTTTTACAGTCTATTGCTTTATGACCCTCCTTACCACACCTCCTACATAATTGGGGTTGTCCAGGGTAAAAGACGTGTCCTCTTACCACACCAATTTGTACAACCGGTGGCACGGGTACAACTCTGTCAGTTTCACTCTCCCTCTTCAGAACTACGTCAAACTTATACAGGCCATTTTTTATCCCATCCTCATCTGTCATTTGCATGCTAGTTTTAACTTCACAAAACTGCAATAACCACGTAGATATATCTTGGATTTTTACCTTCTCACTATACATAATTCTTCTCTTGTACATAGCTGCGTTTGCCGGTAGCACCTCATATACTGTTAACCAACCTAAATCGTTTTGTTTATTTGTCATTTCTTTAGCAGCAATTTGTTGCCATACTTTCTTTGTCTGTTCTTCTGTTAGTGATTGAATTTTAACTGCTATTTCTTGCTTTTCAATATATTTTTTAAGATCTTTAATCCTTCCCCATTTTTTTGCCCCTCCTTCCTCCCATTTATATTTCCTCAGGCATTTTGTTATTATTATATAATGTTCAGATGCCTTAAAGGCAATTGGTCTGTTGTTTGCAGTTCTCCACAATTTCTCTTCTCAATTCAGCTCCCACTAAATTCCTTATCATGTCCGCCATTTTACCTTTTTTGTTCAATGCCATATTAACTACTGTTACTACATGTTTTAATATTAATTCCTGCTCTATTTTTGGAAAGCCTTTTCCTCCTTTTTCTTTCTGTTTGGTTACTGTTTTTCCTGCTATTTTTTCGCACTTTGATCCCCACAAGAAAACAAAGCAAGTTCTCATAATTTTTTTCAAAATCTTTCACGGTGGAAAGAACACCGTGGCTAAATATGCCAATTTTGGTAAAATTATTGCTTTTATCAGCAAAATTTTTCCTTCCATTGTCAGCCTTCTTAACTTCCAAAATCCTATTTTCTGATTAATTTTCTTTAACATTTCTTTCCATTCCTTATTTTCTGTATTTTTGTCTCCAAAATTTATACCCAGTATTTTAACCATATTTGAAATTTTTATCTTTCTTTCTGGCTTTTCTTTCCATTTCCCCCACAACACACAGTCACATTTTTTGAGATTTAAAGTCGAACCCGATGCCCTACAAAACGATTCTGTGTGTTCAATTATTTGGTTCACACTGTACACGTCTCTTATCTTATAATGACTCTTACGTCATCCATATATGCAAACACTTTTATCTGTTGCCCCCCACTTCCTGGCACTTCCACTCCTCTTATATTTATGTCACTTCTAATCTTATTTAAAAGAGGCTCTATACATATAATAAACAACACTGCTGACAATGGGCACCCTTGTCTTACTCCACATTTCACCTTTATCTCCTCTGTTAGTTTATTATTTACTTTTATCTGTCTTCTTATATCGTTATATATTACTTTTATCCATTCCACAAAAACTTCTGGCACTCC
>NW_024386199.1:0-6221 GCF_016835505.1 Polypterus senegalus | reverse complement strand
GTTGGGAAACCATCCAAACTACTCTTAACTATAAGGGTCTGGGGATTCTATCATCATTTAGAACTGCTTTATCTAGAGTATTTTGACTTTCCACAGAGTTAGAGTTGAAGGTAACTCCGAATTTCACCATAACACGTTTCAAGCTCTGAAATTCACTTTGTGTACAAGTGTGACAGCTTTTGTCCACCAGAAAACTGTTCAAAACAGTTCATTTCTGTAAAAAACTATGTCACAGATGTGTTTCATGTGGTTTCACAACATAGAAGTTAAGACTCCTTTGAGTTTCACTCAACTTCAGTTTTTGCCCAATGAAAGTCTATGGGAATTTCAAACAGTGAGTTTGAGATGTTGAAGTGCACTTTGAAAAACAGTTGGGAAACCATCCAAACTGTACTTATCCATAAGGGTACTGGGGATTTCATCATTTAGAACTGCTTTTACCAGAGTATTTTGACTTTCCACAGAGTTAGAGTTGAAGGTAACCTGAATTCACCATAACACGTTTCAAGGCCTGAAATTCACTTTGTGTACAAGTGTGACGGCTTGATGTCCACCAGGAAACTGTTCAAAACAGTTCATTTTTGTAAAAAACTATGTCTCAGATGTGTTTCAAGTGTTTTCACAACAGTGAAGTTAAGACTCCTTGAGTTTCACTCAACTTCAGTTTTTGCCCAATGCAAGTCAATAGGGATTTCAAACAGTGAGTTTGAGATGTTGAAGTGCACTTTGAAAACAGTTGGGAAACCATCCAAACTGTTCTTAACCTTAAGGGTACTGGGGTTTCATCATTTAGAACTGCTTTTACCAGAGTATTTTGACTTTCCACAGAGTTAGAGTTGAAGGTAACCTGAATTCACCATAACACGTTTCAAGGCCTGAAATTCACTTTGTGTACAAGTGTGACGGCTTGTTGTCCACCAGGAAACTGTTCAAAACAGTTCATTTTTGTAAAAAAACTATGTCTCAGATGTGTTTCAAGTGTTTTCACAACAGTGAAGTTAAGACTCCTTGAGTTTCACTCAACTTCAGTTTTTGCCCAATGCAAGTCAATAGGGATTTCAAACAGTGAGTTTGAGATGTTGAAGTGCACTTTGAAAACAGTTGGGAAACCATCCAAACAGTTCTTAACCTTAAGGGTACTGGGGGTTTCATCATTTAGAACTGCTTTTACCAGAGTATTTTGACTTTCCACAGAGTTAGAGTTGAAGGTAACCTGAATTCACCATAACACGTTTCAAGGCCTGAAATTCACTTTGTGTACAAGTGTGACGGCTTGATGTCCACCAGGAAACTGTTCAAAACAGTTCATTTTGTAAAAACTATGTCTCAGATGTGTTTCAAGTGTTTTCACAACAGTGAAGTTAAGACTCCTTGAGTTTCACTCAACTTCAGTTTTTGCCCAATGCAAGTCAATAGTGATTTCAAACAGTGAGTTTGAGATGTTGAAGTGCACTTTGAAAACAGTTGGGAAACCATCCAAACAGTTCTTAACCTTAAGGGTACTGGGGGTTTCATCATTTAGAACTGCTTTTACCAGAGTATTTTGACTTTCCACAGAGTTAGAGTTGAAGGTAACCTGAATTCACCATAACACGTTTCAAGGCCTGAAATTCACTTTGTGTACAAGTGTGACGGCTTGTTGTCCACCAGGAAACTGTTCAAAACAGTTCATTTTTGTAAAAAAACTATGTCTCAGATGTGTTTCAAGTGTTTTCACAACAGTGAAGTTAAGACTCCTTGAGTTTCACTGAACTTCAGTTTTGCCCAATGCAAGTCAATAGGAATTTCAAACAGTGAGTTTGAGATGTTGAAGTGCACTTTGAAAACAGTTGGGAAACCATCCAAACTATTCTTAACTATAAGGGTACTGGGGATTTCATCATTTAGAACTGCTTTTACCAGAGTATTTTGACTTTCCACAGAGTTAGAGTTGAAGGTAACCTGAATTCACCATAACACGTTTCAAGGCCTGAAATTCACTTTGTGTACAAGTGTGACGGCTTGATGTCCACCAGGAAACTGTTCAAAACAGTTCATTTTGTAAAAACTATGTCTCAGATGTGTTTCAAGTGTTTTCACAACAGTGAAGTTAAGACTCCTTGAGTTTCACTCAACTTCAGTTTTTGCCCAATGAAAATCTATGGGAATTTCAAACAGTGAGTTTGAGATGTTGAAGTGCACTTTGAAAACAGTTGGGAAACCATCCAAACTGTACTTATCCATAAGGGTACTGGGGATTTCATCATTTAGAACTGCTTTTACCAGAGTATTTTGACTTTCCACAGAGTTAGAGTTGAAGGTAACCTGAATTCACCATAACACGTTTCAAGGCCTGAAATTCACTTTGTGTACAAGTGTGACGGCTTGTTGTCCACCAGAAAACTGTTCAAAACAGTTCATTTTTGTAAAAAACTATGTCTCAGATGTGTTTCAAGTGTTTTCACAACAGTGAAGTTAAGACTCATTGAGTTCCACTGAACTTCAGTTTTGGCCCAATGCAAATCAATGGGAATTTCAAAAGTGAGTTTGAGATGTTGAAGTGCACTTTGAAAACAGTTGGGAAACCATCCAAACTATTCTTAACTATAAGGGTCCTGGGGATTTCATCATTTAGAACTGCTTTACCAGAGTATTTTGACTTTCCACAGAGTTAGAGGTGAAGTTAACCTGATTTCACCATAACACGTTTCAAGGTCTTAAATTCACTTTGTGTACATGTGTGACAGCTTTTTGTCCACCAGGAAACTGTTCTAAACAGTTCATTTCTGTAAAAACTATGTCACAGATGTGTTTCATGTGGTTTCACAACATAGAAGTTAAGACTCCTTGAGTTTCACTCAACTTCAGTTTTTGCCCAATGAAAATCTATGGGAATTTCAAAGAGTGAGTTTGAGATGTTGAAGTGCACTTTGAAAAACAGTTGGGAAACCATCCAAACTGTACTTATCCATAAGGGTACTGGGGATTTCATCATTTAGAACTGCTTTTACCAGAGTATTTTGACTTTCCACAGTGTTAGAGTTGAAGGAAACCTGAATTCACCATAACGCTTTCCAAGGGCTGAAAATCACTTTGTGTACACATGTTTGACGATTTGTTTTCCACCAGAAAACTGTTCACAACAGTTCATTTCTGTAAAAAACTATGTCACAGATGTGTTTCAAGTGTTTTCACAACATAGAAGTTAAGACTCCTTGAGTTTCACTCAACTTCAGTTTTGCCCAATGCAAGTCAATAGGGATTTCAAACAGTGAGTTTGAGATGTTGAAGTGCACTTTGAAAACAGTTGGGAAACCATCCAAACAGTTCTTAACCTTAAGGGTACTGGGGGTTTCATCATTTAGAACTGCTTTATATTTTGACTTTCCACAGAGTTAGAGTTGAAGGTAACCTGAGTTTCAAGGCCTAAATTCACTTTGTGTAGGTGACGGCTTTTTGTCCACCAGGAAACTGTTCAAAACAGTTCATTTTGGTTGTGTTTCATCACAACAGTGAAGTTAAGACTCATTGAGTTTCACTCAACTTCAGTTTTGCCCAATGAAAATCTATGGGAATTTCAAACAGTGAGTTTGAGATGTTGAAGTGCACTTTGAAAAACAGTTGGGAAACCATCCAAACTGTACTTATCCATAAGGGTACTGGGGATTTCATCATTTAGAACTGCTTTTACCAGAGTATTTTGACTTTCCACAGAGTTAGAGTTGAAGGTAACCTGAATTCACCATAACACGTTTCAAGGCCTGAAATTCACTTTGTGTACAAGTGTGACGGCTTGATGTCCACCAGGAAACTGTTCAAAACAGTTCATTTTTGTAAAAAAACTATGTCTCAGATGTGTTTCAAGTGTTTTCACAACAGTGAAGTTAAGACTCATTGAGTTCCACTGAACTTCAGTTTTGCCCAATGCAAATCAATGGGAATTTCAAAAGTGAGTTTGAGATGTTGAAGTGCACTTTGAAAACAGTTGGGAAACCATCCAAACTATTCTTAACTATAAGGGTCCTGGGGATTTCATCATTTAGAACTGCTTTACCAGAGTATTTTGACTTTCCACAGAGTTAGAGGTGAAGTTAACCTGATTTCACCATAACACGTTTCAAGGTCTTAAATTCACTTTGTGTACACGTGTGACAGCTTTTTGTCCACCAGGAAACTGTTCTAAACAGTTCATTTCTGTAAAAAACTATGTCACAGATGTGTTTCATGTGGTTTCACAACATAGAAGTTAAGACTCCTTGAGTTTCACTCAACTTCAGTTTTTGCCCAATGAAAATCTATGGGAATTTCAAACAGTGAGTTTGAGATGTTGAAGTGCACTTTGAAAAACAGTTGGGAAACCATCCAAACTGTACTTATCCATAAGGGTACTGGGGATTTCATCATTTAGAACTGCTTTTACCAGAGTATTTTGACTTTCCACAGAGTTAGAGTTGAAGGTAACCTGAATTCACCATAACACGTTTTCAAGGCCTGAAATTCACTTTGTGTACAAGTGTGACGGCTTGATGTCCACCAGAAAACTGTTCAAAACAGTTCATTTTGTAAAAACTATGTCTCAGATGTGTTTCAAGTGTTTTCACAACAGTGAAGTTAAGACTCCTTGAGTTTCACTCAACTTCAGTTTTTGCCCAATGAAAATCTATGGGAATTTCAAAGAGTGAGTTTGAGATGTTGAAGTGCACTTTGAAAACAGTTGGGAAACCATCCAAACAGTTCTTAACCTTAAGGGTACTGGGGTTTCATCATTTAGAACTGCTTTTACCAGAGTATTTTGACTTTCCACAGAGTTAGAGTTGAAGGTAACCTGAATTCACCATAACACGTTTCAAGGCCTGAAATTCACTTTGTGTACAAGTGTGACGGCTTGTTGTCCACCAGAAAACTGTTCAAAACAGTTCATTTTTGTAAAAAACTATGTCTCAGATGTGTTTCAAGTGTTTTCACAACAGTGAAGTTAAGACTCATTGAGTTCCACTGAACTTCAGTTTTGGCCCAATGCAAATCAATGGGAATTTCAAAAAGTGAGTTTGAGATGTTGAAGTGCACTTTGAAAACAGTTGGGAAACCATCCAAACTATTCTTAACTATAAGGGTCCTGGGGATTTCATCATTTAGAACTGCTTTACCAGAGTATTTTGACTTTCCACAGAGTTAGAGGTGAAGTTAACCTGATTTCACCATAACACGTTTCAAGGTCTTAAATTCACTTTGTGTACAAGTGTGACAGCTTTTGTCCACCAGGAAACTGTTCTAAACAGTTCATTTCTGTAAAAAACTATGTCACAGATGTGTTTCATGTGGTTTCACAACATAGAAGTTAAGACTCCTTGAGTTTCACTCAACTTCAGTTTTTGCCCAATGAAAATCTATGGGAATTTCAAAGAGTGAGTTTGAGATGTTGAAGTGCACTTTGAAAACAGTTGGGAAACCATCCAAACTGTACTTATCCATAAGGGTACTGGGGATTTCATCATTTAGAACTGCTTTTACCAGAGTATTTTGACTTTCCACAGTGTTAGAGTTGAAGGAAACCTGAATTCACCATAACGCTTTCCAAGGGCTGAAAATCACTTTGTGTACACATGTTTGACGATTTGTTTTCCACCAGAAAACTGTTCACAACAGTTCATTTCTGTAAAAAACTATGTCACAGATGTGTTTCAAGTTGTTTCACAACATAGAAGTTAAGACTCCTTGAGTTTCACTCAACTTCAGTTTTTGCCCAATGCAAGTCAATAGGGATTTCAAACAGTGAGTTTGAGATGTTGAAGTGCACTTTGAAAACAGTTGGGAAACCATCCAAACAGTTCTTAACCTTAAGGGTACTGGGGGTTTCATCATTTAGAACTGCTTTAACCAGAGTATTTTGACTTTCCACAGAGTTACAGTTGAAGGTAACCTGAATTCACCATAACACGTTTCAAGGCCTGAAATTCACTTTGTGTACAAGTGTGACGGCTTGTTGTCCACCAGAAAACTGTTCAAAACAGTTGATTTTTGTAAAAAACTATGTCTCAGATGTGTTTCAAGTGTTTTCACAACAGTGAAGTTAAGACTCATTGAGTTCCACTGAACTTCAGTTTTTACCCAATGCAAATCAATGGGAATTTCAAAAAGTGAGTTTGAGATGTTGAAGTGCACTTTGAAAAACAGTTGGGAAACCATCCAAACTGTTCTTAACTCTTATGGACCTGGGGATTTCATCATTTAGAACTGCTTTA
>NW_024386198.1:0-6936 GCF_016835505.1 Polypterus senegalus | reverse complement strand
GTCAATATGCATTCATGTTGTTTGACTTACATTGTGACACGGGTAACTCCCGTTAGAGAATTTCGTTTCTTTCTCTCTAATAAATAAATTCACTTTTCAAATGTTTACCTCTGTGATCTTTAATTAACTTTGCAAAGCTATTCTAACAGGAAGCGGTTACGTTTTATCGAATGGCATATCAAGATCTTCTTTGTTGTCTAATATTATCCAGGAAGATGTACTACATTTCCTTTCTTGGATACATCCTTATTTCAACAGTAATTGGCGTGTAAGACTGGGCGATGTTAAGGGTTGTAGTTATTCTTCAGGATATTGTAAGTTGATGTTTTCATCTTCCACACAATCACCACCAACTGTTTCAGCATAGTCTATTGATCGCATTTAACCAATTTGCCATGTAACTGATCAACAATTTTCACATTAATTTGTTTGACTTCATCATTTCTCAGTGCTAGGATTACCCGTGTACTCATTTCTTCTGTTGATATCCTTCTGGATGAAATTCATCAATAAGATTTGGACATATCGTCTTCTTTAATTGGGAACTTGTGAGGAAAGCGTAAAATTTATAAGAGCTGAGAAAGCAGGAACCGTGTCTGTCAAAAGCATTCACAAATGAAAGGTGAGAGGACCATGTGCATGTTTGAAGATGGTTGAGAGGAGGGCATGACTTGAAAAATCTCATGTCAAAAGTTTAGTCTCGTGGGACTTGAAAAATCTTTTGAACAAAATCTCTTGTAAAAACTCTTGTCTGTCTCAGAATTTTTCATATAATTGTAAGATAACCTGCTTCATGACAACAGACCATTTATCACAAATATGAAGATCGATGTAACAAAATCAACAACAGACCTTTATCATACCACAAATGGATAATGAGATGGAAATATGTGGACATTAAAATTGGGCTTTTTACTCTAGTCAACTGTTTAAAAAATAGAGATAGATAGATAGATAGATAGATAGATAGATAGATAGATAGATAGATAGATAGATAGATAGATAGATAGATAGATATTAACTTATGCAAAGTATAGTGTTAATCTCTAGATTGAGATATCTGACAGAGTTGCCTGTGTTTACCCTATTTTAAAATGATCAGCAAGCTTTCCTTCTTTGGTTTCTCCTCCTTTTATACCTTTTTTAGTTGGCGTGACCAAACAGGGTGGATCTCCAATCTCCTCCTTTTCAGCTGATAGAGCCCAGGTAAGCGGCCGAGGTCTGTACGCTTGTCAAGCTGGGCAGGAGTGACCTGTATTCTGGGAAAACTGAAAGACAAAGCAGGACCTTAGAATGTTGTGCATAGCCGGTCTGTTTGCAGGTTAGTGTATCATTTGATTCCCATGGGAATCACCCTTGACTTATGCAATGTTTCTTGTGTTTTGAGAAACTATAAAAGTGCTAACCACTTCCTAGCAGACAGCGAGTCTAGCACTTAATTTGGGCAAGGGCAGAGTGAGTGGCAACATTTTAAACATTTTTAAAAGAGTCAGTTCAGCTTTCAGTTTAGTTTAGTTCAGTCAGTGCTTTTTTGAAAAATGAAGCAATTGGTTACTGCCTTTGTGACACTGTGCGATTCCATGGAAATTTCAATGAAGCTTTCTATGTGCTTATCTGCTGGACACTTTCAAGGAGCTCTGCCTCAGCAAGAAATCTTCTTTTCACTTTTGATTAAAGATTTATAATCAGTAACTAAAGAACTGCCATCAGGGAAATATCATGGACTGAATAGACTGTATAAAACTGTATCAAACCCAGGTTGTACAGTTCTTTGCATTGGATATTATGCAAATAAATATAATTTATAAATAAAAGCTTAAACACAGTGTCTATGAGACTATGATTGTTCATTTCTTGTCTAGCTGCAGTCGCTAGGTTAAAGGATACTTTGCAAGTCATGTTATGGTGGTAAACTGAGTTGAAGAAAGGAGTGAAAATAGCAATGAGCAGCAAGCCAATAGAGGTCCCCATGTGGAATATAAGGTACTGTAAGGCAGTGAAACAGGTAAGAGGTTACAAATAAAACTGTAGATGATAACTGCATAACTGTTTTGTCATTTCTTCTAATCTCCCATTAAGAAAAGAACCTAAGAGATTAATTGGTTTCTGTTAGTGTTAGGTGCATGTCATAGGTGATCTGGTAGCATGATAAGACACTGGACCATGGGCTTCCACTTACTCTCAGTTCTGTATGGGGTAGTACACATCCATTTAGTTTTAGATGAGAAAAGCGTGCAGAGTCTCAACCAACTTTTTATCAATTCTTCTGCTCATTGCATGTTCAGCATGGTGAGGTGGAGTGAGCTGTGCCATTAGATAGATAGATAGATAGATAGATAGATAGATAGATAGATAGATAGATAGATAGATAGATAGATAGATAATTTAATTACTTAGCTCTACAAATTAGAGAACAATAGCAAGTAGTCAAGAAAAAATACTCCCCCAGATTTGTAGCTTCTGTTCAAGCATTCTGTATTCTAATTAACAGAAATAAGCTAAAATATCAGGTAAACTTAACCAGTCTGCTGACCTAGCAAATTCAAACTATGTGTTCCTGCCACAGAGTGAAGAATGAACTGTGTTTTGAAAAGAATGACTGCCAGATATTTACAAATGTATACAGTCATTTTCTGATCTTACTTTTTCTGTAACAGGATCGTGTAGAGTCAAAATCTATTATGTTCTGTATTGACTCAAAACAGGCCATTTTAGAGTTTAGAGTTCCTTTACACAAATATTTGAGGAAATCTGAAACAATCTACCAAAGGCATGCTGTTGAAGCAGAAACTTTGACAATCTTTAAAGTATCTGGATGAGATATTGGGACAGCTTAGCTATTAGCTGAATACATGGGCTACATGAACAGAATGATCTCCTCTTATTTGTGAAGTTTTTTATGTCATGTACTAATTGACATAATACACACATCTTTTAAGATGTGGGAGAAAAACAAATGAAGATACTGGAACAACAGATAAACTCTGCAATCTGAACAGGCCAGGAGTTGAATGCCCTTGAGCGGTGGTGCAGATTATTGTATTGGCATTGAACAATTGTAGTTTTTTCTTTCCTTTTTATTTATTTGGATAATTTCATTTGACAATATACTAACACCGTTAATTTTATATATCAAAGTTCTATAATGAGCACCAATCCCTAGGCACTTCATAAGTTTTAATATATGTTACAAATATTTTCAGAACACAAACATGTTAAGTGACTTTTCAGGGACACACAGTGAGGATACCCAGCACCTTGGGCAATTAAATTCAATTATCTTAACCGCTAGATTACGCTGTCAAAACAGACACTTTTTAAAAATTTTACACGGCTGGCTTTTTCAACCCTAAAGTTGATTGATATTTGCATTTTATAACTTTTTTTGATATTTTATTAATCTTAAATTTGGTTAAAAGTTTCATGCTAAAATTATTGATATTAAAAGACAACTACAGAAAGCATACTGTACCATTACCTCACAGCAATCAGATTCTCCATCTTCAGAGTTACCGTAAGCTTCCAAGCTTGAGTAAGTAAATAATTCAAAACAGGCATTATAATCCAACTGGAATACATTGTACTCTTATTATTTTCACTCCTGTAAATTTCCAGATATAAATAAATATCTGTTCTATAAGCAGTCGGAAAACATTCTCAAATTTCACCATTTTGAAAAGGCCTTTCTTCTCTTATTGTCATCTGCTAGCACTTCAGCTTATTATTTCTGCAAAGTACAATGCAATTGCATACCCAGGGTGTATGCTGTCACTTCCCGGTCAGTCAAAACTAAAGTGGACAAACCACATTACACATGACTTTAGCTGAGCAATATTTTCTTATGAAGCTCACCATATGGAAATGCTGTTCTGCTTTAAAGAACAGATCTGATTTTCTTTTCTAGAACATTTGCTTTGTAAAGTAACAAGAGATGAAGATGCTAGCCGAATAAATAAAGGTTTGGATTTGTAACTCAGAAAGCCGTGATTAACCTTCACATGTGAGCCTATAAATATACAATTAGAGCTGAGATAATATTGTGAAAATATTTCAAATCAATGACATTTTCTTTTACACATGTCATGTTTCCAAATGTAGCGTTAAAATAAATAATCCTTATTTCACCAGTTAATTTTTGCATACACTGGTTTTCATGAATGTTCTTTAATCATTTGACATCCTCATGGGGTATATTTTAAGAAATACACCTGAGGGTTAGACTGTATAAAATAAAATACAAGACTAAGTTTTATTATTTACTATTGCCCATATCTAGTGCCTATAAAAAGTATTATTTCTGCCCATTGGTCTATCTATATGCTTTCACAGAGATCTGTTTGAATTTTGAAATTAAATACTTTTTTCTGTTGATTAGTGTCAAAAACGCCAAATTAAATTCACTGTGATATATAACCAAAAAAAAGCGTGAAAACATTTTTCAATACTTTTCAAGGCTTTGTACCAATGAAACATTATCACTAATTAAATGAAATTCTGTGTTTTAATATATTTTTGTTTATAATGGTGCCAGAGAGTGACAAGTTGGTCAGGCATGCAAGTAAAAATTTCACTGTAGTCTACTACTACTATTATACAGTAGTATTACTAAACATGGCACGCTACTATGTTACTATGATGGGCTAGCTTTGTTGTTATCTCTTCCGATAATTCAGCACGCAGTCTCAGTTTCAGCTCTGCCAGAGGGCTGGTGCAGTAAACCATCTTCTCAGTGACAGCTCAGGAAATCCTGACTTAAGAAGTGTTTCTGAATTGGTCCTGTGGGGGGTATAAGTTTAGGTGTGTGTGTGTGAGTGGGCCCTTTGAGGGGTTGGCTGCTTGCCTTGTGTCTAGTGTTCCCAGATTAGGTTCTGCTCCACAAAATCCTTATTTGAGCTGAGTAGTTTTGAGAATATTTTGTTTAAGAAGCAGTATATGTTTTGCTGGAGTCATGTGACTTCACTCCACTACTAATAAACCGCTCAGGCTCTCGACTGCCATGACTTTATTAACTTCTGATATAAATTATATTATATTCAAAACACACTAATGAAATACCAAACTGTCTCTTCTTGCTGTTTGCCTTTTCTGGACCTTCTTGCCTCCTTAATTTTCCAAAGCTTTCTCACCTTTTACTTGAAACAGTTAATCAGAAGTTATTTTCTGTAGTTCCCTTTACAGATCACAACACAGCATGATGCAAAAAAATAGCATAACAGGCTTTACTTTGTTCTGACTCTTCATAACCTCCATAGCTGATAATAATGCTACTCCTTTAGCAATTCATTCAGTCAGCCTGCAACCAATTTCATGGTTAACTGTGTGGACTGTTCAGAGTTTGCTTTCTTGTAATTTATTTTAGTACTGAACTCAATTTTACTACATAAGACTATATTTTCCTTGTGTCTTTCTTGTCTTTTCAGTGTATACTTTGATTTTCCTTCCACATCCCTTATATACAGTGCATCCAGAAAGTATTCACAGCGCATCACTTTTTCCACATTTTGTTATGTTACAGCCTTATTCCAAAATGGATTAAATAATTTTTTTTCCTCAGAATTCTACACACAACACCCCATAATGACAATGTGAAAAAAATTTACTTGAAGTATTTGCAAATTTATTAAAAATAAAAAAATTGAGAAATCACATGTACATAAGTATTCACAGCCTTTGCCATGAAGCTCAAAATTGAGCTCAGGTGCATCCTGTTTCCCCTGATCATCCTTGAGATGTTTCTGCAGCTTAATTGGATTCCACCTGTGGTAAATTCAGTTGATTGGACATGATTTGGAAAGGCACACACCTGTCTATATAAGGTCCCACAGTTTACAGTTCATGTCAGAGGACAAACCGAGCATAAAGTCAATGGAATTGTCTGTAGACCTCAGAGACAGGATTGCCTCGAGGCACAAATCTGGGGAAGGTTACAGAAAAATGTCTGCTGCTTTGAAGGATCCAATGAGCACAGTGGCCTCCATCATCTGTAAGTGGAAGAAGTTCGAAACACCAGGACTCTTCCTAGTGCTGGCCGGCCATCTAAACTGAGCGATCGGGGGAGAAGGGCCTTAGTCATAGAGGTGACGAAGAACCCGATGGTCACTCTGTCAGAGCTCCAGAGGTCCTCTGTGGAGAGGAGAACCTTCCAGTAGGACAACCATCTCTGCAGCAATCCACCAATCAGGTCTGTATGGTAGAGTGGCCAGATGGAAGCCACTCCTTAGTAAAAGGCACATAGCAGCCCGCCTGGAGTTTGCCAAAAGGTGCCTGAAGGAGTCTCAGACCATGAGAAACAAAATTCTCTGGTCTGATGAGACAAAGATTGAACTCTTTGGTGTGAATGCCAGGCGTCACGTTTGGAGGAAACCAGGCACCACTCATCACCAGGCCAATACTATCCCTTAAGTGGAGCATGGTGGAGGCAGCATCATGCTGTGGGGATGTTTGTCAGTGGCAGGAACTGGGAGACTAGTCAGGATAAAGGGAAAGATGACTGCAGCAATGTACAGAGACATCCTGGATGAAAACCTGCTCCAGAGCGCTCTTGACCTCAGACTGGGGCGACGGTTCATCTTTCAGAGCGAAGATGGCGACAACAACCCTAAGCACACAGCCAAGATATGAAAAGAGTGGCTTAAGGACAACTCTGTGAATGTCCTTGAGTGGCCCAGCCAGAGCCCAGACTTGAATCCGATTGAACATCTCTGGAGATCTTAAATGGCTGTGCACGCGCTTCTCATTCAACCTGATGGAGCTTGAGGTGCTGCAAAGAGGAATGGTGAAACTGGCCAAGGATAGGTGTGCCAACTTGTGGCATCATATTCAAAAGACTTGAGGCTGTAATTGCTGCCAAAGGTGCATCGAAAATATTGAGCAAGCTGTGAAACTTATGTACAGTGATTTCTCAGTTTTTATTTAAAAATTTGCAAAACCGTAAAC
>NW_024386197.1:0-8055 GCF_016835505.1 Polypterus senegalus | reverse complement strand
TCAGACCCCTTCCAGAAGATGAACCAACTAATTTACAATTTATAGGAATTCGCATTATCCAAAAGGCTCAACAATTTGTGTGTAAGCAGGTTCCTCGAATGAAGGAAAATTCTAATTTTATCCATAAATGCTTCAAAAATAATTTTCAGACGTCCTGTGATGACATCAGAACACAGCCGTTGAAAGTTCGAGGCAATAACAAAATAAACAGAAACAGTACAAGATATAATTTCTAGGAAGATAAACAACTTAAATTTATAATTTCGTTTAGTTATCAATCCGAAAACATCCACCAATCACTTGTACCTCCACTGGTTCTGCTTTTCTGGCACGTAATTATATAAACTAATAATTAGAACCTGTGGTGGGTTGGCACCCTGCCTGGGATTGGTTCCTGCCTGTGCCCTGTGTTGGCTCAAGCAGACCCCGCGACCCTGTGTTCGGATTCAACGGGTTGGAAAATGGATGGATGGATAAATTAGAACACGGCTTCTCAGTCGCTACTGCATACTAAATTCTTGTCTAGTTGATGCTTATAATAATTATATGTGAAAGCTGTTGCTTTGGGCACGGGCGCAGTGGTAGCACGCTGCTCACAGTTAGGAGACCTGGTTCGCTTCCTGCCCGGCCCTGTGTTAGGCTGGGATTGGCTCCAGCAGACCCCGGACGCTGTGGTTAGGATATAGCGGTTGGCTAATGGATGGATGGATGGAAGTTATTGCTGTTGTTGCTGCTCTATATGAATACATCTATGCAAAATGTATCTTAATTTTTCTCTATACAGTACGTCATTTTAATTTTCTATTTAAATAAGTTAAAACTAGCCAACCCACGGCGTACCATACGCCACATAATCAGGCCAGTTTTTTAATGATTTTTAAGCACAGGGAGAAAATTAACATTTGAAAAATCGGTAATGTAATAAATCAGCAAGAAAAGCAACATTGTAACAATGCATGGAACGAACAAACACAATCGTCCGTTACTGAAAACTGGGGATCACGCCATCACGCCTTCTCCTGCCTGACAGAGGGACGGCGCTCAGGGTGGAATGGGAGGAGAGGAGAAGGACGCTAGGCTGCTGATTCTCGTCCAGTATAGACATGAAAGGCACTATAGATAGATAGACAGATAGATAGATAGATAGATAGATAGATAGATAGATAGATAGATAGATAGATAGATATGAAAGGCACTATATGATAGATAGATAGATAGATAGATAGATAGATAGATAGATAGATAGATAGATAGACATGAAAGGCACTATATGATAGATAGATAGATAGATAGACATGAAAGGCACTATATGATAGATAGATAGATAGATAGATAGATAGATAGGACATGAAAGGCACTATATGATAGATAGATAGATAGATAGATAGATAGATAGATAGATAGATAGATAGATAGATAGATATGAAAGGCACTATATAAGATAGATAGATAGATAGATAGATAGATAGATAGATAGATAGATAGATAGATAGATAAGGCACTATATAAGATAGATAGATAGATAATAGATAGATAGATAGATAGATAGATAGATAGATAGATAGATAGATAATTCATTTAAAATGACCTATTATGAACATTAACAATATACAGTCATAAGATAAACAGCCCAATATTCAAGATAAACAAAAGTAAATATCAGACAACTACCACTACTCCCTTTACACTCCTCCTACTCCGCACATTAATAAGAAAATCAAAACAATTGACAGTTCATTATGATACAAAGACCACCACTGCCCCCTTTACACTCCTCCTACTCCATATATAAATAATATAAAAATAAATTAACAATTCATTTTAATACAATACTACCACTACTCCCCTTTACACTCTCCTACTCCTACATTAGTAAAAATTGACAGTTCACTGTGATACAAAGACCACCACTGATCCCCCTTTACACTCCTCCTCACCACTTTTAAAGTCATATTGTTGAAGCCCACAATGCTTTTCATTCCCAGTTGATCACCAGTTAGCCTCCACACACACAGTACCTGTCAGTGTCCCCCACATGTCGCTGAACATTTCTAAATTGTTTGTTGGTTTATGGTACATGAATTGAGTTTTAGTCGACTTTTAATTAAAACTTTGAACAGCAGCAGGCGCGGGTCCCCATGAGGTTTCTCTTTTATTCCTCCTTGTTTTTAGGATTGCCAACTTGGCCTGTCCAAGGAAATTCCAAGAACAGACTTATTCCTATTTTTTGATTATAGTTAATACCAAAGATAAAGTTAATTTTTGAGAGACCAAAACCAAACCACTAAAATTAAATCCAAAGAAAATAAACAAAGGCCTCAGCCGTTCACAGTGAATGAACATATGAAAGATGGTCTCCCTTGTGTCACGAGAGCGGGCACTGGTCAGTCTCTGGCGTTAATTATATTCAGAAATGAGTTTGTGGCCAAGGCCGAGTGCATTATCCTCCACTGCAGATCCCCAAGTCTTTTCTGTAGCGGAGTTTATAAAAGCTCTCCATGAAGGTGTTATGTTCTCTGAGGACCTGCAGTTCTTTCCTCCTGAAGTATCTGGCAACCTCTTTCAGTTGGTTATAAAATGTCACTTTGACACACAGTTTATAAAAGTTCTTTTTGTTAAACAGTTCAAAGTCTTTCTCGACCAGAGTCCCAAATCTGAGAAGGTGTCCAGGTCTGTCAGTGTGTCAGTGGCGTGTGGTCTTACAATGATGGTGGGTGATGTCATCTCTGCTTCTGGTGTCCCCTCACCTGTGAAGTACTGCACACAGTGAACTGCTCCTGACCTCCAGCAGTGCTGTTTGTACTTGACTAAGAAAAATGTCAGCCAGGCGTCTGATCTGATCCCAGGACTGTCGCTAGGTGGGCAGGGTGTTGCAAGCACCTCATATTTGTATTAAATAAATGTCTTATTTTTAAAATTCTTTGTTTAAAAGAATTGATACTGAATGAGTCAGAAAATAATACGAACAATCTAAAAGAGGATTCCAGACTAAAGGTTCTTCCAAGAACCAAAAATACTTTCAGATTTGCCTGGTCCTTCTGAACTTTCTGTGCCAAACCTGAAGTGCAGATTTATAAAATTCGCAGGTCAGACCAATAACGTTGGCAGAATGTAATAAAAATAATGTTCAGCAAAATTTAAATTCCTTACCCACGAAATAAGGTAGAGCCAGCTGTCTCCATGGTAGGTGCTCAGGAAGGATAAGAGCCGATGTAATGCTCCAACCTAAAGGCCTCCATCTTGCTCACCAAGTCAATGAGTCCCTGACCGCCTCTTCTACAGGCAGATACAGGACACTGCGCTTTACCCAATGCAGGCCATCCCAAAAGAAATCTAAAAAGTATTGCCTGGATGTTCTTGATGACCATATTGGAGGGTCTATACACTGTAACTTATGCTACAGAACATGGAGGCTATTAAGTTATTAATAATGAGGACCCTGCCCTGACAGGAGATCTCCTTGAAGATACTTCCATTTCTTCAGTCTGACTTGAACTTTTCCCTAGTCTGCCCAGTTTTCTTCAGCTCTCCTCCTGTCCTAAAAACACCCCAGGTATCGAAGACTCTTCTGTTCCACTAAGGCCACCAGGTAGGCCGGTGGGTCTCCATCCCTCAGTTGCCAATTAAAAATCAGCGGTACTTTTTGTCCCAGTTAATTTTGCCGTGACAGTTTTCAAATTCATCCAGGCAATGTTTCAGTCATTGATGTCTCCAGGATGACAGATGAACACGGTTAAATCATCGCATAGCTGACCACCTTGAGCTGTAAATTGGGCACTGAGGGATGTTCAGACCTGAAGGCGGATCTAATTTGTTGTGTAGCGGCTAGGAGAGCGAAGAGCATACCGGACGAGAGCAACCTATGGTTCCTCTGGTGACCTTGACGGCGAGTTAGTGTTCCATTGAGTTTCACGACACTAAAAGCGTTGGATAATAAAGTCCAATGTGTTTAATGAATGAAGGTCAAAGCCAAAGGCCTTCAGCACTGCTAAAAGGTAATTGTGGTCCACCCTGTCAAGCGCCTTCTCCTGATCCAGTGATAAAGACCAGCATCAAACCCAAAGAGCCTGGCAGCATCAATCACATCCAACCAGGAAGATGTTGTCCAGAATACACCTGCTAGGGACACAGTATTCTGCTGGGTTCACGTTCGCCATGACTCTTCTAACGGTTAGCCAGGGCCTTGGGAGATTTTGTAATCCGACACAGCAGGCTTACTGGCCAGTTCTTTAGCTCCTGAGGTCTCCTTTCTTTGGGAGTAGTGTGATAACGCCTCTGACAGGAAGGGCAGTTCACCCACTCAGTAGACTTTCACGAAAACCTCTGCCAGATCAGGCTAAGGTGACAAAAGCTTTAAAAACTCAACAGGCAAACCTAATTCCTGGGACTTCCCAATGTTCAGCCCATTCAACGCTGTGTCAACTCATCTAGAGGATCGTAGTTTCCATGAAGTCTTTCTCCATCTAGAACCTGAGGTAAGTTCTGGAGAAAACTGCGACTCTAAATGTACCTCTTCAATGTCTGCAGAAAACAGTCGCTGGTAAAATGGTGTGCCCAGGATCGAAGGGCTTCAGGCTCCAGCAGGTCTTGACCTTTGTCATTTTAAACAGTTGATGGTCTTACTTTGGCCAATTAGTTTTCCAGTTTAAAAAAATTGCGTAGGGCGTCCATCTGGTGAGCGATCGTATTCTCGAATGCACTGAAGGCTGTGACTCTGTCTATAAGGTCCATCAATAATTGTTTCTTAGTTTGAGGGACTCAAAATGCTCCGTCAAAGTTATTACATAAAACTGAATGAAGTTCCTCAATATCCTCTCCAGTTCAGAAATGGCGCATTCTACATCCCTGGTGGTGTGTTTCGTGTATTGTTGGCATACCGTATCTCAGTTTGAGCAATCCACCAGTACCTCCAGTGAGAGAAGGTCTTCTTTTGTATCTCCATTGTGTCCAAAGTATTTGAAACAGTTGATGAAGTGGGGTCTTTCAGTAGATTATTATTAAAGTGCCAGTAAGTTTAACAGAAGGAGCAGAGAGAAAAGAGATTTGAAGGAAACAAGACGTGATGGATAAACTAGTTGGAAGAATGGGCAAAGTAGCTGAGGTTCCTGTGATTTTTCTGGATGTAAATTCTGTCAAGTCGAGCCATAGACAGCAGCCCAGCTGAGCTCTTCACCCACATGATACTGCGGACCCCGGATAAAAATCCTCAAATATCAAGGAGATTAATTGGTGACCACAGACCTCAGTGATTGGACGGACCCCGGGTGCGGTTCTAGCCCATTCCTGTCCAGCTGCGCATTTTCTGTGCAGTTAAAGTCGCCCCCAACAAACACCAGCTCATCATTGTCACATGTCCCAGGACATCATTTAAAACTGAGAAGCAGTGAGTTCTCTCAATCCCTACATTTGGGGCTACACGTTAATAGAACACCCACTTCTTCTCTCCAGCTGCTTCTACTCAGCAGCCTCCCTGGATTAACTCAGTACAAACAACACTGTCAAGTGCAAAACTCTTAGAAAATAAGATCGCGAACTCCTGCACTGAGATTTGAGCCATGACTAAGATGTGCCAGCCCTGGCCACTCTCTGCCAGTCAGACTGGATTTAGCCTCGTCAGTATGGGTCTCTTGAAGGAAAACCACGTTAATTCTTTTTTGCGCTAAGTGCTCAAATAGCGCCGTTCTTTTTACTAGATCTCTGCAGCCGTTTATATTGAAAGAGCACAGGGAATAGACAGGCATTTTAAAAGTAAATAAGGTGGCGGTCAACACTACATTAACCAAAAAGCGGTAATCGATTAAAACTGCCATCATGATTGTGTTCTAGTGAACGTTTCACTTTGCTTATGATATTCTTTAATCGGACTCTCTCTTTGGAGGTCATACCTAATTCAGCAGCCCGCCGCGATTGCTCGCCGAGCTCAGAACTGATGGAGATCAGGAAAGTGTTCGACTATACTGACCCCGCTTCCTTAAAAACTCTAAAAGCGCAAAATGCTTTCTGTGCTGTAAGCCTCGTTAAGCTCGGTGAGATGACAGATCAACTCTTATCGACGGTCAGATTCATTGCCGTCCTCCCTCCTTCCCTCTCGCTTTGATTTCAGTGCCGTCTGTCTGCTGCTGATCACTAGCGGCCTCTCACTTTAGTCTTAGTGCTCTTCTTGGCGCGCCCACCACTGGTTATTTGTTCTTTTCTTTTCTGGTTACCGGCTTAACATAACCTGTTCATCGTTACTGTCTTCAACGAGCATTTCTCCATGCCCCGTCTCATGCGTTGTTTCTTCCAGTCAATGCCTGCACAGCCAGCTGCGCTCTTCTCCCCCTTGAGAAGGCGATCTCTTGGACGTCTCTAGAGCGGCAATACTCGGTGGGTGTTTTTGAGAAGCTGCAGGGTCATCTTTATAATATTCGACCCTGGTATCACCTTAGCCACCATCTCCTCCTCTTCATGGCTTGCCTAGCCTCTTGTTCCCATTACTTTTATTAATCTGCCGTGCATGTAGCTGCGCGTGATCATTTCAGCCCTCGGTTTTTCCTAACGCAGGCTCTCCGCTGGACACTTCCAGCTCCCCTGCTTCATGTCCCGGCCAGCTGTGATACTTTGAACTACAGTAATTTCACTCTGATCTTCAGCGCTTCATCTGAATCGTAACTCAGATCCTCCATTTCGAATCACTGATCACCGACTCATTCTCTTCGTTGTCCGAGAGTTCTATCACGGGCTCTCTGTGCACACAGACGGTCCCGCATATCCGAAGTTCTCATCTCACCCCGCTTTACACTGACTCGCTTTGTGCCCTGTCTGACCACACTTAAAGCATTTCATATGTCCGTAGAGATAAAAACTATATATTCGTAACCCTCTACTTTCAAATTTCAAGGCCACATCAAGCTCCTCACGAAGTTATTTAGTATCATTACACCTGTTCTCGAAGAGACACACATGCTTTAATCCGGGTGAGCTGCAAGCTGGTATCATAACCACATCAGATATGACTTCACCATATCTACTAAGTTCATTTAATAAAGCCTCATTTTTCAAAAATGGTGGAACATTTGAAATAATAACTCGTTTAGCAGAGAGTCGATAAAGGCAGAACCGGACTAGCGAGCCGTTTATCACCAGGCCTTTCCTGCACTATAGTACACCAAGCTTCGCTAGAAAAACTACAATAGTTTTGTTCATTCGGATGCTGACTTCACATCTTACAGCCAACTCTTTCGCTACCTCAATAACAGCGCCTCAACAGAAACCATCAGGGTCACAACACTTTAATTCCATTTTCCTTGAAAGATTTTCAAAATTTGCGGTTAAGCCCGAGGCTTTGCTCGACGCCATGGCGCGTCAGAGGCAAGGATCGCACTATTACAACAACCACTGACAATAAACTATAATACTTTCAAATAGAAATGGCAAATCAGTAAAAAATCTTTATACATAAACTAATAGTAAAGAAAGTTAGAAAGAAAACGAGAAATACTCAAGATACCAATAGAAGAGGCTGAACCTGCGGACCAACAACCATGACCCAGACCAGAGTAATCGACAGACAGAGATTCCACAGACAGAAAGGATAGATAGATAGATAGATAATAGATAGATAGATATGATAATAGATAATGATAGATAGGAAAGGTATCTGATAGATAGATAGATAGACAGACATGAAAGGCACTATCTGATAGATAGATAGATAGATAGATAAGGCACTTATGATGATGAATAGATGAATGAATGAAGTAGATAGATAGATGAATGATAGATAGATAGATAGATAGATATGAAAGTAGATAGATAGATAGAAGGTATCTAGATAGATAGATAGATGATAGATAGATAGATAGATAGATGAGATAGATAGATAGATAGATAGATAGATAGATAGATATGAAGGCACTATATAAGATAGATAGATAGATAGATAGATAGATAGAAGGCACTACGAAAAAAGTGTACATGAAAGGCATAGATAGAAGATAGATAGATAGACATAGATAGATAGATGATAGGATAGATAGATGGAAAGGCATCTGTATAGACAGTGTAGATAGATGG
>NW_024386196.1:0-17426 GCF_016835505.1 Polypterus senegalus | reverse complement strand
TCTCCTGGTATGTGAACTGCAGAGGGTCGAGGGCGTGGTGGACCTGTGGGCTCAGGTGGTGAAGCAGCAGCGTCTCCATGGTCTTCATCACATGTGACGTCAAAGCAACAGGCCGGAAGTCGTTCAGCTCACTAGGACGTGATACCTTTGGGACTGGGGTGATACAAGATGTTTTCCAAAGCCTCGTCACTCTCTCCTGTTACAGGTTCAGGTTGAAGATGTGCTGTAGAGGACTCCCCAGTTCTAACGCACAGGTCTTCAGCAGTCGTGGCGATACACCATCTGGACCCACTGCTTTGCTGGCACAAAGTCTCCTCAGCTCTCTGCTCACCTGTGCTGCTGTGCTGCTGTAATTGTGGGTGAGGATGTCTCTACTATGCTGGTATCAGCAGAAGGATGGGTGGAGGATGCAGTATTCTGAGGTGAGAGTGGGTTAGGGTGGTCAAACCTGTTAAAGAAGTTGTACATCAGGTTTGCTCTCTCCACATCTCTCTCGATGGTGGCACCCCGCTTCAAGCTGCAGCCAGTGATGATCTTCATCCCATCCCACACTTCCTTCATGCTGTTATTCTGCAACTTCTGCTCCAGCTTTCTCCTGTACTGCTCCTTTGCCGCCCTGAGCTGGACTTAAGAGTTCCTTCTCCTTCTGCTCATGCTGATCATCGCTTTTAAAACCCTTTTCTTCTGGTTCAAAAGGCCTTTGATGTCATTTGTAATCCATGCCTTGTTGTTAGCATAGCAGTGTACTCTTCTTCTTCTTCTTCTTCTGGAACTACAATGTCCATACAGAAGTTGATGTAGTCAGTAGTGCAGTCAACAACCTCTTCAATGTTCTCACTATGTGACCCCTCAGGATATCCCAGTCTGTAGTTCCAGTCTCTCAGAACCTGCTCTGCCTCAGAGGACCACTTCCTCAATGAGCGTGTGGTTGTAGGTAGTGCCCTCACTCTTGGTTTGTAGTGAGGCTGAAGCAGAACCAGGTTATGATCTCCTTTCCCAAGTGCTGGCAGCAGGGTGGCGCTGTATGCGTCTTTAACGTTTGCATACAGTAGTTCAATAGTCCGATTTCCCCGGGTGTTACAATCCACATACTGGGAGAAGTCAGGTGATGTTAAATTAGACGATCTATAAGTACCTGACTTAAAGTTTAAATCTGAACAATATTTTCAATCTCTTTTCACTGTTCTCTTATTTCACCGAGTAATAATTTCCATTTGTTTGCACTAATGCGATCTTTACTCTCATTTTTTTGAGACTTTTGAATTTTTGTACTTCCATTATCTCTAACCTGCTCTGCATGTGTATCGTGCCAAAGTTTTTGAATTCTTTATGATGTTCTAGAGAGAAATGAAATTCTGTAGGCTTATTGTTCAGTGACCATAAAAATACTAAAATTAACTATATAAAATACATATACAAATATGTATAAAAATATTTACCCATTATACATGTGGCACAGATGAAAATGTCTGTTAAAATTACAGGCTGTCATATTGTTTAATTTTTTGTAATGTACTTATCTGAAACAAGGCTCATTAAAAGCAGTAGTTCTGAGGAGGACAGAGATATTTTATCTGCTCAGATCAGACAGAATGCATCAAACCCGCTGGATGGCACCTCACACTGCAGCAGGACGAGAACCCAAAGCACCTGCTAAAGCAACCAAAGGCAGTGAATGGCCAAGTCAATCACGTGACCTGAATCCAACTGTGCACGTGTTTCACTTGCTGAAGATGAGACAAAATGCAGAGATGGAAAAAGTACTAAAATGTCAATCAACTATTTAGACAAAAAATTACAGTACAGGCCAAAAGTTTGGACACACCTCCTCATTCAATGTGTTTCTTTATTTTCATGACTGAAGGCATCAAAACTCTGAATGAACACATGTGGAGTTCTGTACTTCACAAAAAAGGTGAAATAACTGAACAACATGTTTTATATTCTAGTTTCTTCAAAATAGCCACCCTTTGCTCTGATTACTGCTTTGCACACTCTTGGCATTCTCTCGATGAGCTTCAACAGGTAGTCACCTGAAATGGTTTTCCAACAGTCTTGAAGGAGTTCAGAGAGGTGTTTAGCACTTGTTGGCCCCTTTGCATTCACTCTGCTATTTTGAAGAAACTAGAATATAAAACATGTTTTCAGTTATTTTACATTTTTTGTTAAGTACATAACTCCACATGTGTTCATTCATAGTTTTGATGCCCTCAGTGAGAATCTACCAATGTAAATGGTCATGAAAATAAAGAAAACACATTGAATGAGGAGGTGTCTCCAAACTTTTGGCCTGTACTGTATGTGATGTGGAAACCACTCAAGCAAAAGTAAAAAAGATACACTAAAAAAATTAAAGTAAAATTGAGCTACTTTAGAAAAAAAAATCTACATTAGTAAATGCCTTCAGATACAGTATATGTGCTGTGATTTAGAAGCACAAGCAAAATATATAACACAAAAGATTTTATTTTAAAAAAGTGAAATGTCATTAATGAGACATATATACTTAACACCTAGAAAATGTGTACTCGATATTGAAAAAAATATATTAACTGTAATTACTCTGTACACACTGCGCAAATGTATGTAATCAGAATCATCATAAACAACCACTTGATACAGCAAAGACTTGGGTGGAGAGAAAAGAAAAGCCGACAGTTTCACAAATAAAGTTTTGCAGTTGGAGTCACAAGAAATTAAAGCGGTTTTGATAGCCAAATAATTAAAGACCATTTTTATCCCGTTGCTATTAGACAAGTAGAATCTGCACAGCATCAGCATTGACGAGCTCATTTGAAAAACTTTTGATTTCAGTGGCTGTCTCACTCCTTCAAAGAATTTGTGACGTTACGCTGTCACTGTCCCCAAGCACTACGCGCAGCACCTGCAAGCTGAAGCCGATAGCCGTGCGATACCTCGTTTAACTTGTTAAACGTCACATTTACATAGTAACTTTTTGTACAGTAAAAGGCGTCTACAGAAATGAACAAGCGCACCTACCTTAAGAGATCTTCGCGGGATGTCAGTGTCAGGATGGCTCCAGAATCGCCAAGTAATTTAAACCTGGCGCCGGCGTCTCACGCAGGCGCAGAGATTTGAGATCCTCATATGGTAAGCGCAGGGGAGTGCAGGTTCGTTTTTGTTTAGTTTTATTTTTGGTTTCGTCGTTTTTTTTACTTTTCACTCTAAGTTGTTTGTACTCTTCTTGTATAAATTTGATTGTTGTTTGTTTTGAATTTGTTTTGTCGTTTCTATGGTGGTTTACTGTTTTAACAGTAAATGAATTCCCCCTCTGGGATGTAATTAGTTTCGACCAAGTGCAGGTTAGTCTGTTGGGGAAATGGCACTCTCACTATAATGCTGCAGGTCTTCCACAAGGTGCGTTTTGCGAGTAAACCTTCTTTAAATCGAGATGCAGCCTTTATTTAAGCTGTTTTCGGTTCCGGTAAGAAGGATCGGGACAAGTCGCGCCTGACAACCGAGGCAACTAAACACCATATGTTATGGCTGCTCCGAAGCGGGTTAAAAGCGAAGCGTAGAGTAGCGCTGTGGAGGAGAGTTCATGAAATTCCCGTTCGAAGAGAAACAAATCCTCGAAGAAGTGTTCCGGGCTTGTTGCAGCCCACCTAATGTCGCGCAGTTCTTGTTTACACGTTCATTACAAAACAGTTAAAACGAAAAACTCTTTATTAAAATGAACAATAAAATAATGTTATTCGTTAGTAGCTTTTTTTTATCAGTGACAGGGCTTATTTTAGTATAGGTAATGTTTCTACATTCTTAGTTACTTTATGATTTTTATTTTTTCTGTCTACACTGGCCACCTCACCTTATCGTCGGACTGTCATTTATAAGCTTAAATAAATAAGGACGCTGCTTCTCTTTAATCTTTTTGTGTAAGCGTGCATTATTTATATATCTTTTGTGTACTATTTATTCATCTTCTTTTGGCTGCTCCTGTTAAAGGTCATCACAGCAGATCATCTTGTTCCATCTCTTCCTGTCCTTGTCATCTTGTTCTGTCACCCCCATCACCTGCATATCCTCTCTAAGCACATCCATAAACCTTCTCATAGGCCTTCCTCTGTTCCTTTTACCTGGCAGTTCTATCCTTAGTAGTCTTCTCCCAAGATGCCCAGCATCTCTCCAAACCACCGCCATCTCGCCTCTCTGACTTTGTCACCCCACCGTCCCACCTGAGCTGACCCTCTAATGTCCTCATTTCTAATCCTGTCCATCCTCGTCACCCCCAATGCAGATCTTAACATCTTTAACTCTGCCACCTCCAGCTCTGTCTCCTGTGCCACCGTCTCCAGCCCATATAACATAGCTGGTCTCACTACCATCCTGTAGACCTTCCCTGTCACTCTCGCTGATCCCCGTCTGTCACAAGTCACTCCTGACACTCTTCGTCACTCTTCTTCACCCATTTCACCCTGCCTGCACTCTCTTTTTCACCTTTCATCAACATTCCCCATTATTCTGTACTGTTATCTCCTTTAGTCTTATTTAATTATATTTTCTTTGGATGCAGCTACTGGACATTTTGTAAAGCTCTTTGAGCTCATCCTTCTTTGTATGAAAATGTGTTATTGAAATGCATTTTATTGTTGTTGATTGATATGATGTTCATTGCAAAGTGGTAACACATTAAAAGCTCTACTGTTTATTGAAAAATGACAAGAATTAGTTATATCAAATTTACTTTATTATGCCATTGACTTTTTTGCCAGTGGATATAAAAGCAAGTAACGGTGTAACAGTGCTGGCAAGTTACATCAGCCAGGGACGAGCCACCCAGTTATGAGCTGGCATGACATCACCAGTGACAGGGGCACCCATATGAATGACAAGCCTGTAAAGTCGCATGCTTTTCCAAGTAGTGTAGCAAAAGGTCAGCTACATGGGCAGTGTGGTGATGTTGTGATTGGGGGGCCGGAGAGTACGGCCTTTGAACATAGTGAGCTCTGGGCAGTGAGTGACGTTATATAAGCTTTTGTACCGATTTGCCAGCCACTACAATGCTTGAGTTGGCAGGCCTGTCAATGTGCGATAAAGTCAAAGCTACAGGTTGGCACAAAAGCCATGGACATCATGCCAATGTGACCAGTCGCCCTGAGTTAATGTGGTTCCTCTTGCTCTGTAATTGTGGTGGACGATAACAGGGAGGGTTTGTTTGTGTTTTTACATAATTGAATACATTTGTCAATCACAACCCTTCACCTTAAATAAATGGCAAAAAGAAAAAGTACATTTAACCTTTAATGGGTTATAAAATGTAAATTTATTGCTAAAAGCAGACAAGATGATGTTCATGTTTTTTGTAAAATATGATGTTGTGGTGGACAGCAGTAAGCAGAAAGGTGCAATGGAGTGACCCGCTGCCACTGATGAGCATCCATACCTGACCGTCCACAGTTAAGGGGTCTCGAGTTTGTGTTTGATTTGTATGTGGAGGCCAAACAGAAAATACATTGTAACCAATAGGGGGCGCCATTGAGCCCCAAACCCCAGACTCAATAACGTCCAACAGAGTCACAGGTTCAAATAATGGATTTTAGCCCTCCAAGCACCTGATGCCTTAAAGTACAGTGAAGCACAGCCAGTAACCTAATAATCAATGACTCTTTTCCTCTCCTTCCACCTCCAGCTGAGTGTTGCCCTCCTTTTATGTTGGACCCGGAGGGGCTTCTGGTGACCCGGCATGACTTGTGGGGAGTACTTTGGGGTTGATGGGGAACCCCCGACAGCCCCCACCTTGCAGCACCCAGGGACCCCGACAGGGCTGCACTTCCAGACTCCGGTTCCCATGAACCCCTATGGGTGCCCAAGCTGGGACGCTTCCAGCAGACCACTGCCACCTAACAAATGGGGCATAGAACTGCTCCTTACCTCTGGTTTCTGTCTGTCCATCCCCTGGCACCTTCCAATTTGTCCCTTGATGCCCACCTGTCCTCTGTGGCACTCCCAATGTATAGATTGTAAAGGACACCAGGCATGGACAGGCATTCTGGCCCGGGTGGTTCAAGGTCCCTTTGCCAGCTGGGAGGCCAGTTTAGTGAGAGAAGAGGGGAGACTATTTACATGGACTGTTTGCTCTCCCAACATGGCAGATGGCAGTCCTCCTGGTCTATGGTGCCAACTTGGATGCCCACAGGGCTGGCTTGGAGTTGTAGTCCGGTAGTGCGGCCCTGTGGTGCTCCATTGGTGCCACCAGGGGGAGCTGCAGGAACAAATCATCCCCATTTTAGGGAACTTCCGCTTGACCCACAAGTACCTCCAGCTGGTAGCCTTGTAACACCAGAAGTACTCCCATGTCTGGCATAAAAGGAGCCACTTGACCTCATCCAGGCAAGTCAGATACGGGAGGCAGAGGACACCCGTCTGGAGAAGGAGAAAAGAATGGAAAGGAAGAAAGGTGGAGAAAGAGGAATTGTATTTGTGCAGTCAGTGTGCAGAGTTGGCTAAAATAAACCATAAAACTTGAAATTATTTGGGGTGTCAGTGTGTGGAAGGGTTTGGGGATTCGGTGGCGCCCCCTACTGGTCACAATATACATCCACCATGTTAGAAAGCTTACTGATTAAGATAACTGAAGTGATCATCCATGTTCATTTGTTAAATCTGCAATACAATTTAAAAGTAATCAAACAGACAAATTACTCTGAAGCACAGTCAGCGCGTGTGTACATGTGGTGACGAATGACCGTGACGCACGTATTCAGTGTCCTCCTTTCTGGAGAGTCAGCAATGGCCACCCTGTTTGTCACAAAGCAGCCACAAAGCGTATTCAGTGGCAGGCATGTGACAGGGAATGTCACCCTCCACTGTTAATCTGGGAGTTCATTTAAAATACCCTTTAACAGTTGTTTCTGTCATTTGTTTAGCTTTCTCTTCTTTTCACTTTGGATTTAAGAACAGAAGGTTAGCTCGAGTTAATAAAGGCTTCACTAGTTGTGTAAATAGGAAACTTACATTTCAACAGAGAGGCTGCTGGCGAGGCCCTGCTGTAACTGAGGCTGCCATCGTGCCGGTGGGCTCTGTCAGGTCTGGGAGGAAACCAGGGGATGCTTTGTGTTCTCAGTGAAGAATCTCGGGCTGTTCCAATTACGAGAGAGTCGAGGAGGCGCACGTGGAGTGTGGAGGTCTGAGGGGAGTTGGGCGTACAGGGAGGGTAAAAACAAGTCGTGTTGCCCACCTCGAGTACTGGGAGACATGGTGTCCTCTCGAAGGGCCCTCTTTAATCTGTCGTGTTTAAAGACTGGCACATCCCCGATGAGATGGCACGGCCCGGTCTTACCCAGTAGGCTGATGGTGGGGACAGAAGTGCAAAGCCTGGGAGTCTCTGATACAGCCTCAGCCTTTTCATTTTACTCTCTAGCCTTGTTTAATGGAGAGACAGAGGTGTTCAAATATTAATATTATAATTGAATAAGAGTTTTATTCCTGCATTTTCTTTTTTTAATTAGGGTACGTTTCCTACACAAATGGGTAATCTCAGCCATTTTTTCCTGGGTATTGCATTTTGAATTTTCCAGTGCCTTTAACACCATTGTGCCTGTGGTACAAACTCTTGGCTTTGACTCTTGATGCCCCCATAATCTCCTGGATCACGGACCACCTGACCACCAGACAGCAGTTTGTGAGGCTCAGAGACTGGGTGTCAAATGGTGGGGTGTAGTACTGCCGCACCTCAGGGAGCTGCCCTGTCTCCCATCCTGCTTCCCCTCTACGCAATGGACATCCAGTAGAGTACCAGCGCTTACTGAAATCTCAGATGAGTCTGTACTTATGGGGGTATTGATAAAGGGGGGTGAGACAGAGGAGAGGAATCGGGGGGAGAACTTTGAGAATTGTCAGCAACTCAACATCAGCAAAACCAAAGAACTGCTTATTGAATTTCACCGCACCAAAGAGCCTCTACGCCTGGTCACAATTCAAGGACTGGATGTGATGTAGAGGTGGTCCACTCCTACAAGTATTTGGGGTTCACATCAATGACAGGTTGGACTAGTCTCGCAACACAGAGGAACTAGAGAAGAAACTGCAGAGCAGACTCTTTTGTCTTATAAGACTGCACTCTTTTAATGTGGGAAGCAACATCCTTCACATCTTTTACAACTCAGTGATGGCCAGTGTGGTGTGCTGGGCTGGTGACATCACTTCAAGAGAAGACCACCGAATCAACAAATGAATTAAAAAGGCAGGCTCATTTATGGGAGCCCCTGGAGGTCATAGAGGAGGAGAGAATGAAAACAAAACTGAGTGCCATTATGATCAACGCTGCACATCCTCTCTGTGACACAACAACAGCGAGGACTTTCACCCAACGTATCATTCAGCAGAAGCTGGTCAAGAAATGCAACTGGGGGTCCTTTATATGAATGGCAGTACGCCTGGATAGCACCTCACTGGGACGAGGACTGATAAGACAGAAGTATTTTTTCTTTTGAATTTTCTTGCTTTATAGTCATTCCAGTGTGTGTTCAAACCAAAGTGTGTATACTGTACAAATTTCCATACCAAATCGGTCAAGCTCAGGGTTAACAATGACTGCCACCAGTACTGTTAGCCAATAGGGTGCTGGTGGAAATTGGGCTACTGCTGGCCAAAGAAGGAGAAGAAGAAGAGGGGGGAGACGTGTCCGGAGGCAGGAGGAGAGGAGGAAGGTAAAGAGAGTGGATCTGAGGGTAGGAACTGTGAATGTTGGCAGTATGACTGGTAAGTGGAGAGAGTTAGCAGATATGATGGAGAGAAGGAAGGTTGATATATTGTGAGACTAAATGGAAGAGGAGTAAGGCCAGGTGGATTGGAGAGGGGATTCAAATTGTTCTATCATGGTGTGCATGGGAGGAGAAATGGAGTAGGAGTTATTCTGAAGGAGCAGCACGTCAAGAGTGTTTGGAGGTGAAAAGAGTGTCAGACAGAGTGAAGATGATGAAGCAGGACATTGGAGGTGTGATGATGAATGTTGTTCGTGCATATGCACTGCAAGTTGGGTGTGCGATGGGTGAGAAAGAAGATTTCTGGAGTGAGTTGATTGAAGTGATGAACAGAAAGTGGTGATTGAAGAGGATTTCAATGGACATGTTGGTGAAGGAACAGAGGAGACAAGGAGGTGATGGGTAGGTATGGTGTCAAGGAGAGGAATGAAGAAGATCAGAGGATAGTGGATTTTGCCAAATCGGATGGACATGGCTGTGGTGAAGACGTATTTTAAGAAGAGGGAGGAACACAGGGTGACGTACAAGAGTGGAGGAAGATGCACACAGGTAGATGACATCCATTGCAGAAGAGTTGATCTGAAGGAGAATGAAGACTGCAAAGTGGTGGCAGGGGAAAGTGTAGTTAAGCAGCATAGGATGGTGGTCTGTAGGATGACTTTGGAGATCAAGAAGAGGAAGAAAGTGAAGGCAGAGCTAAGGATCAAATGATGTAAGCTGAAAAAGGAAGACTACATGGTTGAGTTTAGGGAGGAGGTAAGACTGGCACTGGGTAGCACTAAAGAGTCACCAGACAGCTGGGAAAATACAGCAGATGTAGTAAGGTTGACAGCGAGAAGGGAGCTTGGCGTGACATCTGGATAGAGGAAGAAGGAAAAGGAAACCTGGTGGTGGAATGAGGAAATACAGGAAAGTATACAGAGGAAGAGGATGGTGAAGTGGGATAGTCAGAGAGATGAAGAAAGTAGACAAGAGTACAAGGAGATAAGGCGTAAGGTGAAGAGAGAGGTGGTGAAGGATACAGAAAAGGCGTATGATGAGTTGTATGAGAGGTTGGACACTAAGGAGGGAGAAAAGGACCGGTGGGCTACAGAGAGGGGCCGAGCTGGGAAAGATGAGCAGCAGGTTAGGGTGATAAAGGATAAAGATGGAAACGTACTCACAAGAGAGGAGAGTGTGTTGAGAAGATGGAAAGAGTACTTTGAGAGGCTGATGGATGAAGAGAATGAGAGAGAGAAGAGATTGGATGATGTGGAGACAGTGAATCAGGAAGTACAATAGATTAGCAAGAAGGAAGTAAGGACAGCGATGAAGAGGATGAAGAATGGAAAAGCCATTGGTCCAGATGACATACCTGTGGAAACATGGAGGTGTTTAGGAGAGATGGCAGTGGGGTTTTTAACCAGATTGTTTAGTGGAATCTTGGAAAGTGAGAAGATGATGAGGAGTGGAGAAGAAGTTGACTGGTAGTCCGATATTTAAGAATAAGGGGGATGCGCAGGACTGCAGTAACAGACGAGATTAGACAGGAGTCCTCGTAGACTGTGATGTTCGCTGATGACATTGTGATCTGTAGTGAGAGTAGGGAGCAGGTTGAGGAGACCCTGGCGAGGTGGAGATATGACAGGAGAGGAATGAAGGTCAGTAGGACCACCAAGACAGAATACATGTGTGTGAATGAGAGGGAGGTCAGTGGAGTGCTGAGGATGAGGGAGTAGAGTTGGTGAAGGTGGATGAGTTTAAATACTTGGGATCAGCAGTGCAGAGTAATGGGGAGTGTGGAAGAGAAGTGAAGAAGAGAGAGCAGGCAGGGTGGAGTGGGTGGAGAAGAGTGTCAGGAGTGATTTGTGACAGACGGGTATCAGCGAGAGTGACAGGGAAGGCCTACAGGACGATAGTGAGACCAGCTGTGTTATATGGACTGGAGACGGTGGCACAGGAGACAGAGCTGGAGGTGGCAGAGTTAAAGATGCTAAGATTTACATTGGGGTGACGGGGATGGACAGGATTAGAAATGAGGACATTAGAGGGTTAGCTCACATTGGGACGGTTGGGAGACAAAGTCAGAGAGGCAACATTGCGGTGGTTTGGACATGTGCAGAGGAGAGATGAGGGGTATATTGGGAAAAGGATGCTAACGATAGAGCTGCTAGGGAAAAAGTAGAAAGCCTAAGAGGAGGTTTATGGATGTGGTGAGAGAGTACATGCAGGTGATGGTGTGACAGAACAAGATGATGAGGACAGAAAGATATGGAAGAAGATGATCCGCTGTGGCAACCCCTAACGGGAGCAACCAAGAGAAGATAAAGTGCCGCCAGGTTCTAAATGAAAGTTCACCGTCTAAAATTAAAATTATTCAAGTTCTTTTTGAGTTCAACTCCATAGTCCATTTTTGTAGTCCATTCAGAGACCAGAGCAGAGTGCAGACCTGCGACGCCAGTCCAGTGCAGAGCTTTAGACATTTTTACACACAGCGATGGGTACTCGATCAGTGACATCAGTTAAAGTGATGGCCAGCTGTGTGACGTGGCCCTGATGTCACAGACTAACTGAGGTATCTGCTGGAGTGTGCGTGTTGTACTCATTGGCTGTGATGTCTCACTCTGATGTCAAGTATGATTTTCTCTTAAAAAAATGTTGAAGAGGCTCAGTGGTCAGCACTGCAGCTCCACAGACTCAGCAGGTAGAGTTCATTGTATCTGTGGAAACTTCATGAGTTTATCGTCAGGTTCTCGGTTGAGCTCCCAAGCTTATAACCTGTGGCCTCACTGGAAACCAAGGGGGCTGCCCTCTATCAGCCCAGGAGAGAAACTGCCCCGATAATCCTCTTTCCCCTGGTCCTTCCACACTTTGGGTGTCCTGGCCGGGTAAGGATTCTGGCGTCCGCCACACTGTCAATATAAACAGCAATACAAGGGAACCAGTGGCAATGCAAAATAGAATCTCTGTGTCTTGTGGACAAATTCTCATTATATAATGTCAAACACAAGAACATTTTCATTTGTGTTAATATGGTAGCAATCCCCCAATACCCTTCACCATTCACAGATCTAGAACGGCTCGTGCTTTGACTTCTCGTCCACACCTATGTGATGTGATGGTAAATGTGCTCCTGAGCTGGCCAATGATTCAGTGGTGTATGTATCAGGTAACGGTAGTGTGCAAGCTTCAGGTGAGACTGGTGTGTCTACCTGTGTGGATTGTAATGGTGTGTCACGATGTTCATCTGGTTCTGTGTCTGTAATGCTGATGACGTTATTTGAACTAAGCTTTTCCTCAGAGTTCTGGATGTGCCTGCGGTTGTGCTGATACACCTGTCCATCTGAAGTGCGGAGGACATGATGAGTAAGTTGCAGTTGGTTAGATGACAGCCGCTGGTTTCTTGGAGTCTGACAGTTTCTCCAGCACCGGCTTGTCATAGTAAACCTTCTGGTGATGTTATCTTTGGCTCCATCTTATAAATCCTTCCTTCTGGCTAACAACTTGCGGTTCTAATTGCTTGTTTGTTGTTGGCAGAATTGAGCGAAGTCGTCAGCTCATCAGCAGCTGTGCTGGGTGTTATGTTGTGGTATTAATGTTATTTAATTTGGACAGTAGGTGGCACTGTCCAAATATACAGTATATAAGTAGAACTGGGAGAAGGATGACAAGAGAAGGAGATTGTATGACAGAGGCCTTTCTGTAATGAAGAAGGTATTTGAAGATTTCTTTGTGTCGTAATCAATACAACACTGGGGACTAAAAGCTGCCCACTGGCGTGTTACGATATTCAAGCAGACTGAGATATGCGGGTCTTTCCCATCTGCATCAGCTTTGTCCAGAAGTGCTTTGGCTGTCCGCACAGTTCTTTCAGTAAGACCATTACTCTGTGTGGACTTGAGGTGATGTGTGTGAATTCCCACGACTTGGCAAATGATTTGAAGTCCTTTGATGTGTATTGGGGTCCACTGTCTGATATGAATGTCTCTGCAATGCCATGTCTAGTGAAGGCTGCTTTGAGCTTGTGTATCACAGTTGCTGACGTGGTGGTGTGAAGTTTGTCTAATTCATAATATCTGCTATAGTAGTCAACAGTTACGAGGGAGTTTCCACCACTCCATGTGAATACGTCTGTACCTACAACTTGCCATGGCCTGTCTGGGATGCGGTGGGCTATCATGGGCTCTTTGGTGGTCCAGACAGATTTGACACTTTGCTACAATGGCCTCTATTTGCTTTGACATTCCAGGCCACAACATGACATCACGTGCTCCTTGTTTGCATTTTTCCTTGCCCATGTGACTTGCAGGGATCTTCATTGGCATTCATTCTCTGAGACTTGTAGGAATGGCCATTGTTTTCACTTAAAGACAATTCCATTGATTTCAGACAACTCATCTCAGTGAATCCAGAACTGTAAGATGCTCTGGGGGCTCATTGACTTCTCCTCAGGCCATCAATTGTGAATGGCTGTTCTCAGAGCACTAAGATGTTCATCTTTCTCAGTTTCAGCTGGTATCTCCTTTAATCTGGAGGTACTCACTGGTCAGCTGCTGAAGACTGTGTGGAGGTGCACATCCATCCCTTCACTGAAGCTGCTGACATGGAAGGAAATGGACTGGTTTGAGAGTGTGTCGGCAACCGGTTTGGCTGTTCCTGCCCGGTGAACAACGTGGAAGTCGTATCTCTGCAGCCTTGGTGGGGCTGCGGCAAATGACTTTCTGAAGATTGACTCCAACAGCTCGTGGTCTGACTTCACACAAACTCGACCACCATATGCATGTTGATGAAAATGCTTGAACCCAAAGAGAATTGCGTACGTTTCTTTTTCAGTCTGGGCATAATTGATCTCACTGTCTGTGAGTGACTTGGAAGCACAGCTTATGGGTCTGCCTTCTTGAATCAGTACGGCACCAAGCCCATATTTTGATGCATCTACTAGCAAGTAGAGGTCTTTCTCAGGGTTGAAATAGGAAAGAGCTGGTCCTCGTTCTCTAGTGATGATGTCTTTCATTTTCTGAAATGCTGCATCCTGCTGCTTATCCTAAAAAAACTCGCTGGACTTCTTCAAGAGATGACACATTGGCGCACTGACCTCAGACAGATTAGGTGCATACTTGGCGAGGTAATTTGCCATGCCTAGCACTGTCTCCAGTTCTGCTCAATTCTTTGGTGGCTTCATCATCTTGGTAGCAGAAGTTTTCACTGGGTCTGGTCTGATGTCATCAGCAGAGAGGCGATGACCAAAGTAGCTGACCTCAGTGGCTCCAATGGTGAGTTTCTCAGCATTGAGGCAGACTCCTTTCTCCCGTGAACGTCGTAGCATGGCACAGAGGTTCTGGTCATGCTCTTCGCGATGGCAACCACTCCAACGAGGCCTTGATATGTCTCATCTATTTCATCTGAAATTCATCCTGGGCGAAGATGAGGCCAAACAGTAAGCGCAGGAAACGATCGTGTCCAAACGGGGTGTTAAATGTTGTCAGCATAGAAGATTCTTCCACACACTTGGTTCTGTCATCTTGCAAAGGATTCCTGATTTCTCCATGTTCAGCAACTCTTCCTTTAGTCACCTTTGCAAGGCGAGGGGAATCCTTCTTGGCGGGCACACTACTGGAACTGCTGCGGGGTCAAGGCCAATACTACACTGCCCAGGGAACAGACCGATGCCCTTAAAAACGTCAGCAAACTCTTCTTTTATTGAGTGTTTGTCAGCTGGCGAGGTCACCGCTTAATCAGATTTAAATCTACACACGGTGATAGGCCTAACACTGGGGGGCCTGTGTCTTTATAACATAGAAATCCAACTCCATGCTACACTCCGTGTATTTACAACGCAGTGGACATCTTCCTCTAACCTCCATAACCTGCCAGTGGGCTGTGGTTTGCATTCACTCAGTCGGCTACGGCACTCACTCACAGGAATTACATTACCTTGTGCACCGACGTCTAATTTAAATGTAAGTTTTACACTTTGCCTTCCTATTGCTGTGTCTGCCAAGGCTTGTTCATCTTCACAGGGTGGTTCCTTTCTTACTGCATCAATAAACGGCTCATCTTCTTCTTTACCTGATTCATCACACACTGCATCCACGGCTTTGCCTTTCCCACTTCTACAAACTTTAGCAAAGTGTTTCAACCGCACTTTTTACACGCTCTTCCTTTTGCTGGGCATTGACTTTTTCCACAATCGCCACACTTCTGAATCTGCTTGTATGCTTCATATTCTCTTGCTGCCTTCTCCATTGTGCGACGCTTTTTTTGGAGCACCTTGCTTGTTGTTGGCGTACTGCGTTCACTTTCAGTTCACTTGAGCCGCTTGGGGTAGAAGGGCCAAACAGGCCATAAATCAAATATTTTTGTACAAAAACTATTGGTTTATGAATAATTACTATTGGTTTGCATGCATACTTAATTGGTTTGCGTGTGAACAATACTGGTTTCATTCAAATGAGCTATATTGGTTCATGTCCGTATATTATGGGTTTGATTAATTTTGATTTATGGCCTGTTTGGCCCATAATACGCAGGGTGCCAGCATCGGAGATTCTCATCTGTGCTTGTGCTCTCGTCTTGTCCGATCTTGCGATGTCCATGGCTTTGTTTAATGTTCACTCAGATCTGCCGCTTAAAAGTTCCTCTCGTACCTTCGCTGAGTTCGTGTCAAACACTCTTCTGTCCCTGACCATCTCATTTTCAATTTTCGAGCTCAGTCCTTCACCAGAAATTTTAACTCCGTTAAAGTAATCAAAAGTCTTGTTTATCTCCTGCGTCTTCTCATTAAACTTGTAACTCACGAATATCGTATTCGTCTTAGGCATAACGCCTCAAAGCGGTCATAATAAGTGTTCAGTACCTTGGCCTTCTCCTGGGTGAGAGTCCATGTTCTGAAAATGTCTCTTCCTTACCCTCAGTCCACAGGAGCAGGTAGCTGCATTTCTCACATATGGGCATAAAATTATCATAATCTTCAGGGATCCACAATCTGTACTAATCTCTACAATTCTCTGCTCTCTGTTCTGTTTTTTTCTGTGGTGGTGATCTGCCCCACCACCACCTGATCAAAGCACCATGCTGCCCCCCGTGTTAAAGGATTGAAGGCGGGTGTCCTAGGTCTCCACAACTCTGACTTCATCAAATCCTGTCATGTGAAGCCTGAAAACCAGAGCACTGATTTAAGAACATTCATGGTGGTAGAATACCTGGTTGTGGCTGGGTGGTCTTTTTGGCCTTGGGACCCCTGCAGATTTTGTGTTTTGTTTGTTTTATTTCAGCCTAACTGGAAAGAGTTTTGTTTTTTCTGTCTTCCCAGCCATCTGACCTTACCTTTTTCTTTGTTACTTATTCTTTAAAATTACTACCGAACCTGGTTTGTTTTTTATTTCATGTAATTTTCTTTATTGTCATCTTGTAAAGCACTTTGAGCTTCATTGTTTGTATGAAAATGTGCTATGTAAATAAATGTTGTTGTTGTTTTGTCATTAGTGGACAATACCTTATGCTATTAACCTCGTGTCACATGTTCACCCCACACTACTTACCTCTGGGGATCTCGTCAGTGATTGGCTGTGCACTTCTGGGACTTCCACTTACAGTCATTCACCTGACATTCCTTTAGTTTACTCCAACTTTCCACCATTGAGAGGACTGCGTACAGGAGTCCCCAAAATGACCCTGCAGGATCTGTTGTGGGGTACAAAATCTGTAAAATTTGGGTCTATATTTTTATTATATTTTGTTTGAGACAAAACAACAGATGAACTTAAATACAGGTGACTAGCATGGACAGTTAACATCAAAGGCAATCTGTTTTCCTGAATTGTACCACTAGGGTGTTGTACCGTGTTAGCCATTATGAATGTAGTGAGAAGTCAAGCAAAATGACCCCTTTTATTGCCTAACTAGAAAGATTACAATATGCCAGCTTTCGAGGTGTCATTTTGCTTGACTTCTCACTAAATTGTACCAATCACAGTACCATCTGTTTGAACTAACCAGGAATTCAGGAGACGCCTCAAGCTGTACTGAGGATTTTATCACCTGTGAAGGGAAAGGCACCAGGACTAAACTGGTTTACAGCTTGGGAAAGGAAGACATGTTATAGTTCAAGTTGTACCCAATTACTTTACAATCTGTGACCAAAAGGAGATGCCAAGGAACTGGAAATTACAGCTTGAGACAGGAGATTGTTAAAACATTAGAAACTTTATTACTTGAAAATTCATTCATCATATTGACAGCCAGCCAATGAGGTGAATATAGCAATCACATCTTGTGAATCCCCCCAGTTGAATTTTATAATTAATATGCTTCGTCTGAAGAGTGACATCAGAAGAGAACAGTGCAACATCAGAAGAGGGCGCCAGCAATGTGCAGCCGTTTCCATCTGATCGTCAACTAAGCATCTCATGAACAACTTCAAGTGCGAGATCAATGCCGCCTGTGACATTTATCAATGTCATCTTTACTTTTTCGTAAGCTTTTTCTAAAAACTATATATATCCAGGCTTTACTATGAATCTTGTTTTCTATTATTCTTTGTTCTATTTGGTATTATATTATTCATGTAATAAATACCGCACTGCTTTTAAATTTCTATGATTTGTCTTCATATCTGGAGTGACTGACGTAATAAGGTAGATTTCTTTGAGCACCTGGAGCAGCTGGAGGTTTGCCATATGCTTTGTGCTGTGAGGTTTATTAAGGCTGAGGGTGAGAGCTCCC
>NW_024386195.1:0-38613 GCF_016835505.1 Polypterus senegalus | reverse complement strand
GAAACTTGTTAATAGTAAATTTCACATGAAAGGAAGTATTTTTTCACATAGAGAACCATGGACACATGGAATAATTTACCAAGTATTGTGGTAGACAATATGACTTTAGGGACAGTCAGAACTCAACTTAATTATATTTTGGAGGAATTAAGTGGTCAGGTTTGGCTTGGTTGAGCTGAATGGTATGTTCTCAATGATATTATAGTTGGAAAGTTATTTTATATCCACACCTCAATAATTTCATTGATGGAGGAAAAACACATTTGAGCCAGTGGTGGGCCAGAAGCTATAACTGTTGTAAGGCTCAATCCTTCAAAAATACAAAAACAGTTTATTTTGTTTTAATCTGAGAAAACAGTTTGCTACCAAATGGACTGTAGGAGGAAACCAGAGCAGACATGGGGAGAACATGCAAACTCCACGCAGGGAGGACCCGGGAAACAAACCCAGGTTTGCAAACTGTGAGGCAGCAGTGCTACCACTGAGCCACCGTGCTGCCCGTGTGGTCAAATTTCCCAAGTAATATTAAGCTAAACAGTACTCCATTCACTGCCCCAATGACCCAAGATTGATTTGAAAAAGTTATAATAATATTTAATAAATATTTCTTATTCTGTTTTCTATACAAGCGTTTTTCTAGAATCCTACAATATGCACTGCTTACACATTTTTGCATGCTTCTTGGAAAAAAATTGTATTTGTCACAATGTAAATTGGGAGTAGACACATTATAAAGTTACCATTAGGGTTACAGGAAAGTACTTGTTTTGTTATAAATCCGTAAAAAGTACTTGCTTATTCCAAAAATGTCATCTAAACTATTGTTTACCTGCCATAATAAAACTACTTTTATTATTGTGTTTTTGGCAGAAGCTTTTACCTAAAGCAGCTTACAAAATGATCAAGATACACTGCAGTGTCTTATATATATATATATTATATGCACATTTACAACTGGAGAAGGTTGAGCTATTTGCTGAGAATAACATAATGAACCCAAAGTAGGAATTGAACCTGAAACCTAGACATTTAAAGGTAGCCAGGACCTTGGTTAGAAGCCCAAACTCCATGTAGTTTAACATTTCTCACAATCTGCAATTAATAAACATAACCTTTTGCTGTTATAGCTAAAATTTCCCATTCATTCATTAACCTGGGTAGAAGCTAGTGATAGTATTGTCAGATGTGTAGAGCATATAGTGAAATTCTTACTAGCATGGTCAAGCAAATTAAATTTTTCCCAATTTATGATAGATCTGATCCTCAGGCTAGGACATTGGATATCTCTGAGTCTACGATTCTTGAAGCTGATCCTCCAATTACCTGTAAACCACCCAATCTCACTGAGTGGCTGGACCAGGCCAAGGGGACACCCATGTAACACCTGGTTGTAGCAGATAGAGGGCCATTTCCAGAGGGTGTCACTGGATCGTGCAACTGCCTGAGGGGTTGCCAACCAGGATCCCAAGCTGTTTTGTCAAATGGTGCGTGTGGCAACGCGTTGTACTAGTGCATACTCCCCTACCTGACCTGACTTGACCTTATGATAGCATACAACATCACTTTCCCACTAAGTTATGGAAGGTGGGCATAGATTTTTCCAGTTAAGCAAAATCTTTATGCCACTAGTATAGTGCAGAATATCACAGTAGACTGTTCATTGAAGATAGTTAACTGATGTTATTCTGATTATTGCTGTTGGTATGGAAACAGGATTAAGAAGTACAGCAAGTAAGCTGCTTTGTGAGTATGGAAGAAACAAAGAAGTATCTACGACTAACAATTAATACACTGTATTTTCTATTGCAAAAAATAGATATATGTATTTTAAAACATTCTTATTTATCATGGCACCATAGAATTTATTTGGTTCTGTTTCCTATAGCCACACCTTTTTATTTTTTATGAAGATGCTACATTTACTGCATGAAAGATAATTATAAATACTAGAGATCACCCAAAACAATTTTTAAACATTTCAGCTTAAAAGTTTTTGCCGTTGCATATACAATAGGCTTAAACTTGTTTACTGTACTTTCAAGAAAAGTCTAACATCAAAGTCCAAATGATATATATATACCATATACAAGTGCAGTGGAACCTCAGTTCACGAACGCCTTGGAACACGTACAAATCAGTTTACGGCCACAAAGTTCGGCAAACTTTTGCATCTGTTCACGACCACACGCTCGGTATACGAACAAGCCAGTTTCCCTTTCGGTTTGTGCGCGCCGATGATTTCCACACATGTTCAGTCTCTCCCTGTGCAGCGAGTGAGCGAGAGACAGAGAGAGAGACACACACACACACATGCGCGAGAGAGAGACACACACACACACGTGCGTGCGAGAGAGAGAGAGACAGCTGGACACATAAGGCCGAGAAGGCAGTTAAAGAATGCATTGGGCTTGTTTTTAAAGGGACAGATCTGAGCATTGTTTTAACCTCGTATTTAATGAAGACTTTTTTTCTTTTGGATTTTAACCTCCACTTCACTTCTATTAACAGCGATCGGATCGTAGCGTGCATTGTTGCAATGTTACTTTTCTTGATGGTCTATTAAATTACAGATTTTTCAAATGTTCATTTTTTTACCTGTGCTTAAAACTCATTAAAAAAAGTGTTTTTAGTGAGCGGTTCGTAGCGCTATAGCTCAAACTCTTGCAGTGTTAGTTTTCTCTGTTGTTCAAGGTTTTCTCAGTGTTATTCAACGTTTTTACATTTAGTTTACTATTACACTGTGCATTCTATGGTATAATTAATTATATTTGTGCTTAAAAATGTTTAAAAAATATATTTACATACGGTTCATAAGGTCTGGAACGGACTAATTGTATTTACATACAATCCTATGGGGGAAATTACTTCGGTTTACAACCAAATCGGTCTACGACCATAGTTTTGGAGCAATTATGGTCGTGAACCGAGGTTCCACTAATATACAGATAGACGAAATTGCGAAGCTCAGGGTCCACAGTGTAACAACGTGAAGTGCAAATAATAAATTGAAAATAGAATTCAAATTTAAATTTAAAATTAAAAAACAAGCAAGACAAGAAATTGTGCAAAGACAAAACAAAGAAGTAGCAGCAATATTGACGTGTAATTAGCAATATGAACATTGATGCAATGTATGGTATTTGCAATTTAAATACATAAATATAGTCAATAGATATGTAATATAATAAATAAATAATAAATAATAGATATGGATAATACAGAAATTATCAGTGTATGATAATAGTTGTTTAAGACATATGTAAACAATGACAGGTCAGAATGTTTCACAGCAGAAGGATATCAAGAGTGTCAAAATACTTAAAGGTCAGTATGAGATTTTCAGTTCTTTTTCTACATGTACTCTAGTCTTTGCAGGAAAGTAGCTTTCATGTACAGTGGACACTTGACTTATGAACTCAATTCGTTCGCGAGGGCTGGTTGTAACTCAAGACTATTTTTCCCATAAAAAATAATGGAAATACCCATAATGCGCTCCTAACCTCCCACAGCAACACTTACTTAACCTGTTCATAATAAAAAAATGGTTGTATAATGCGCATAATTTACCAAAACACCAATAATTTTTCTAATGTACTAACCAAAAAGTTATAAAAAGTGCCTAGCCTACCAGAAACATCAATTTCATACTGTACTCACCATTTAATTTGACATCTTTGGGCTGCAGGAAGGGAGGAGGAGGAGAATGAAACGGAAGGTGGTTATTGTTTAGAAGGAGCCTCCTTATGCAAATCTTTTCTTTGTAAAATTGTCCAGATGGTGGATTTCGAGATGTTGTATATATTAGCGAGATCGGTCACGAACGGCACTCTCATATTTCCGCACAATTTCCTTCTTTGTTTGGATTGTGTTTCTCAAGTTAATAATGACAGTAGTCGAGCACTCAGTTCAAAGCGGGCCGTGTTGTGAACTGCTGTAATAATACACTCCAAAGCAAGCCGGTGCTGACTCAGCCTGATGACATCATCATGTGCCGCGCCAGCCCGCTAGCTAACATCCCTTAACAATCGCTTTCTTTACCTTCGTTACCTTCTCTTCCTTCCTTAGCAATTATGCGTCTTGCTTGCCATGGTCTTAGTGAATTATATATACAGATAAATCACTGCACTGACCGAAATTACTTCCACAAACACATGTATCTGGGCTCCGACTGATGCTTACGAACGCTCTCGGCTGTTTGTTTACAATCGCACAAGTGGATACATGTGACTGCATTTGGGTCGTGAAGCAAGATGTTGGTCGTAAATCAAAACAAAAATTTTGGTCGTAAATCAAGTTGTTCGCATGTCAAGCCGGTCGTATGTTCTCTTGGATGGCAGAAGTGTGAAAGTCCATGCAAAGGGCATAAGGGGTCCTGCACAATGTTGCAGGCCTTGTGGACACTATGTTTGTAAAATATGTCCTGTAGTGAAGGGGTAGGGACCCCAATAATGTTCTCTGCTGTCCTCACTATCCTTTGCAGGCGCTTGCGGTCATATATGTTGCAGTTGCCATACCAGACAGTGATGCAGCTGGTGAGAACACTCTCAATGGTACCTCTGTAGAACATGGTGAGGATGGAAGGGGTAGGACTTGCTCGCTTCAGCCCCCTCAGGATGTGTTGTCTCTGCTGGGCTTTCTTGATTAATGATGAGGTGTTATGCGTCCATGTAAGTTCCTCAGTTATGTGCACACCGAGGAACTTGGTACTCCTAACAATCTCCACATCTAAACCGCTGATGCTGAGTGAGATGTGGGCAGGATGTGATTTTCTGAAGTCCACGATTATCACTTTTGTCTTGTCGACATTGAGAGATAGATTGTTGCCTACACACCATGCAGAGAGCCATTCCATCTCATCTCTGTATGCTGATTCATCATCCCTGCTTATCAGTCCTATCACCGTCGTATCATCTGCAAACTTGATGATGTGGTTGGTGTTGTGCGTGGCTGTGCAGTCGTGAGTCAACAGGATGAAGAGCAGTGGACTAAGCATGCAGCCTGCGGTGTTCCAGTGCTAACTGACTGGGGCCTCTCTGTCAAGAACTCCAGAATCCAATTGCAGAGGGTGGTGTTCATGCCCAACCTGCTCAGTTTACAACCAGCTTTTGAAAGATGATTATGTTGAAGGCAAAGCTAAAGTCTATTAATAACATAATGTTTATTCTCTGTTTAGTGCCCTATTTATAGTTTACGTTCCAGTTATTAATTTAATATTTTGTAAATTTTAATCAAGGAAAAAAGTTGCAGTTTACTGCACATAAAACATTAAATTCCTACAATTATCATTTTATTGTGCTACATTTGGAAAAAATATATATATATATATGTTTTTTTCCTGTTAAGAGCGGAATTTAAATTCAACTGGCATGCACAAAAAATGCCCAGCAGTGGTTATATTTGTAAAAGAAACATACACATTTACACATAGTTTCTGACCCTAGGCTATGTGCAGTTCACAGTCCTGCAGTCAAGAAAGAATTTCAGACCTTTCAAATTGTTGGTGGTTTTGAAGAAGGTACATGCCCAAAACTTGCATGTTAAGGTAATTGGCAGGACTAAATCTGGATTGTGAGTATGGTGTGTGAAAGTGGGCCCTGTGATAAACTGTTGCTCCTTTTCAGGTCTTGGCCTGCCTTGTACCTGATGCTGCTAGGATTGGACACCAGCCTCCCACAATCTGGTATTGGATTATACATAATTATACTTATATAATTATAAGTCTGAATGTGTTATCTATACTAATAAAAGGCAAAGCCCTCACTGACTCACTCACTGACTGACTGACTGACTGACTCACTGACTCATCACTAATTCTCCAACTTCCCGTGTAGGTAGAAGGCTGAAATGTGGCCGGCTCATTCCTTACAGCTTACTTACAAAAGTTGGGCAGGTTTCATTTCGAAAATTCTACGCGTAATGGTCATAACTGGTACCTATTTTTTCGTCCATATACTATAATAGACTTCTGCTTGATGCCCGTGGGAGGCGGAGTTATACCTCCCACGTAATTTAGTGCCTGCCCATATAAGGCCGTCCGTCAGCGGCAATCCAATAGAAACACTGCCGCTAGATATTCACGGGTGACGGACTGTGCTTATGCAGAGGAAGATGAGATAGTCAGGGTGGTGTTTGGCACAAACTCAAGCGAAACTCGAGAGAAACTTTTAAGTGCGGGTCTTAGCTAACATTAAAGACAGCCGTGGACATCACGAGATGGCACCAGTACAGCTGGGAAACTTGATGCATGTACACCGAGCGGCTCACGTGAACTGACGCAGTGCACAAACAAAAAGCAACAGTTCTAAAGAGTGCTGAACAAAAACCAAATTACACAATTGAGAAGACAGCAAAAAAATATGAAGCGTCTGATACATACAAGCATATTCATAAGTGCAGCTACTGCGGAAACAAAGCACACGGTGGAAAAAGTGAATGTCCCGCTAAAGGAAGACAGTGTAAAAAATAACCTGTGCATGCAGTGTGTCACGTCTCAGAAAAAGAGGAAGGCGAGCTGTTTATTGATGCAGTAAGAGCGAATCGATGAGTGAAACCTCTTATCTTTACAACGATTGACAAACACGGAATGTAACTTGAACACAGCACATCGTACAAATACGAACCTGATTGAAAGAAATAATGATAATCAAATCCTTGATGACAGCAACACTCATAACACTCACAAAACAATTACTGTACATTGACAATCATGTTACGTTATTTTTAAAATGTTCCCTTTTCTTTTTCATAACTTCTTTAACACACTACTTCTCTGCTGCGCGCAGTATATATATATATATATATATGCAGCGGAGAAGTAGTGTGTTAAAAGCAATGAAAAGGAAACATTTGAAAATAACGTAACCTGATTGTCAATGTAATTTTGTCACTGTTAATGAGTGATGAGTGTTGTTGTCATATATATATATATATATATATATATTTACACACACACACAAACATATATATATATATACATATCTATACATATACACATATATACATACATACATATCTACATATATACACACACAGCTATTTCGTATCAGTGCAATACGCTGTTTGTTAAAACAGTTGACTCCCGCTCTTACGTGCAATAACAAATCAAATCATTCAGTTGTTTTTGCTCATATGTCATTTTAGAGCTGGGCGCCTGGCATCTTTTTGGCCACAAGTTCGTTTCTGTTTGCTGTGAGGTTCTGTGTTGTGGAGATTCTCAGGATGGATTGCAGGTGCTCATCAGTGAGGCGACTCCTGTGTGCTGTTTTGTTAGTCTTTATCACTGAGAAGAGCTTCTCACACAGATATGTGCTACCAAACATGCACAAGGTTCGAGCCGCATGTAGACGGACTTTTTTTGTTCTTCAAAGTCACCAAAGCGCCGTGCAAACTCAGTGCGCAATAACTCTAGTAAGCGGTAAGTGTTAGGCAAGGCAGCTGAAGCGCTGCATTATGGGATCTGTAGTTTATTGTGTTACCAGCACTTCATATACCGGGCCATTAATAACAATAATACAGTATATAAAATGATCTCGGGCGGATATAATTACGCCGGGCGGATGTGGCCCGACCCTTGAGTTTGACACATATGGACTAAATAGAACTTGAAAAGATATATTTTTTCAAATGTGATCGCGCAATTCAGATAGAGTTGATGCGCACTACAGCCTGCATGCCTCAATGAGTCATCCTCCCCTCGCTCTTACTTTTTTACCGTTCATCTAATGAATACACTGAGTATGGCTTTACCAAAACAATCATTGATGGCGAATAAAGTATCCATTATTCGAGTATGTAGATCGGTATATATATATACATATATATATATACCGCGCATCAGCAGAGAAGTAATGTGTTAAAAAGGTAGAAAAGAAAAGGGAACATTTTAAAAATAACGTAACATGACTGTCAATATACAGTAATTGTTTTGTGAGTGTTACTGAGTGTTGCTGTCATCAAGGATTTGATTATCATTATTTCTTTCAATCAGGTTCGTATTTGTATGATGTGCTGTGTTCAAGTTACATTCCGTGTTTGTCAATCGTTGTAAAGATGACAGGTTTCATTCATCGATTCGTTTCTTACTGCATCAATAAACAGCTCGTCTTCTTCTTTATCTGAGACCTGACACTGCATGCACGGGTTTTTTTTACACTGTCTTCCTTTAGCGGGACATTGACTTTTTCCACCGTGTGCTTTGTTTCCACAGTAGCTGCATTTATGAATATGCTTATCAGGCGCTTCATATTTTTGCTGCCTTTTCAATTGTGTAATTCGGTTTTGTGTTCAGCGCTCTTTGGAACTGTTGCTTTTTATCTGTGCACTGCGTCAGTTCACGTGAGCCGCTCGTGTACATGCATCGAAGTTTCCCAGCTGTGCTGGTGCCATCTCGTGCTATGTCCATGGCTGTATTTAATGTTACCTTAGTCCTGGCACTTAAAACTTTCTCTACGTTTCGCTGAGTTTGTGTCAAACACCACCCTGACCATCTCATCTTCCTCTCCATAAGCGCAGTCCTTCACCCGTGAATATTTACCAGTGGCAGTTTGCTATTGGATTGCGCTGACGGACGGCCTTATATGGGCAGGCACTAAATTACAAGCGCAGCGCAGCCGGTCTATGAACTTAATTTAAAGTGTAGGTTTACATCGTGCTTTGTTTCCGAAGTAGCAGAACTCATGAATATGGTTGTATATGTCACTTTCGCTTCGCTTCTTATTGTTTAGCTGCCTTCTCAATTATATAATGCATGTTTTCTTGAGCGCTTTTTGAGGTCTTCCTGGTTTTCTATGTACTGCGTGATTACGTGGGAGGTGATGATGTCACACGAAACTCCGCCCCAGGCGTTGAAGCTCATCTCCATTACAGTAAATGGAGAAAACTGCTTCCAGTTATGACCATTACGCGTAGAATTTCGATATAAAACCTGCCCAACTTTTGTAAGGAAGCTGTAAGGAATGACCCTGCCAAATTTCAGCCTTCCTCCCACACGGGAAGTTGGAGAATTAGTGATGAGTCAGTGAGTTAGTGGTGTGAGTGAGGTGAGTGAGTGAGTGAGTGAGTGAGTGAGTGAGTGAGGGCTTTACCTTTTATTAGTATAGATACAGTACACTGCTCACAAAAATTAAAGGAACACTTTAAAGAAACACATTAGATACATCAGATCTCAATATGAAGTTGGATATCTATACAAATAACGACAGGGCAATGTCTTAGGAACAAAAGGATGCCAAGTCTTTTAATGGAAATAAAAGTTTTCTGCCTACAGAGGGCTCAATTGTGTAGACACCCTAAAATCAGAGTGAAATGAAGATGTGGCAGGCTAGTCCATTTTTCAAAAACTTAATTTCTGCTACTCAAAATGCTTTTCAGTATCTTGTGTGGCCCCCACGAGCTTGTATGCATGCTTGACAACGTCAGGGCATGCTCCTAATGAGACGACGGATGGTGTCTTGTGGCATTTCCTCCCAGATCTGTATGAGGGCATCCCTGAGCTGTTGTACAGTCTGAGGAGCAACCTGGCGGCGCCTAATGGACCGAAACATAATGTCCCACAGATGTTCTATTGGGTTTAAGTCAGGGGATCGTGAAGGCCATTCAATTGTTTCAATTCCTTCATCCTCCAGGTACTGCCTGCATACTCTTGCCACATGAGGCCGGGCATTGTCGTGCATTAGGAGGAAACCAGGACCTACTGCACCAGTGTAGGGTCTGACAATGGGTCCAAGGATTTCATCCTGATACCTAATGGCAGTCAAGGTGTCTTTGTCTAGCTTGTAGAAGTCTGTGCGTCTCTCCATGGATATGCCTCCCCAGACCATCACTGACCCACCACCAAACTGGTCATGCCGAATGATGTTACAGACAGCATAACATTCTCCATGGCTTCTGCAGACCCTTCAACGTCTGTCACATGTGCTCAGGGTGAACCTGCTCTCATCTGTGAAAACACAGGGTGCCATTGGTGGACCTGACAATTCTGGTATTCTATGGCAAATGCCGATCGAGCTCCACTGCACTGGGTTGTGAGCACAGGGCCCACTAGAGGACGTTGGGCCCTCAGACCACCCTCAAGAAGTCTGTTTCTGATTGTTTGGTCAGAGACATTCACACCAGTGGCCTGCTGGAGGTCATTTTGTAGAGCTCTGGAAATGCTCATCCTGTTTGTCCTTGTCCAAAGGAGCAGATACCAGTCCTGCTGATGGGTTAAGGACCTTCTATGGTCCTGTCCAGCTCTCCTAGACTAACTGCCTGTCTCCTGGAATCTCCTCCATGCCCTTGAGACAGTGCTGGGAGACACTGCAAACCTTCTGGCAATGACACACATTGATGTGCCATCCTGGAGAAGTTGGATTTCCTGTGCAACCTCTGTAGGGTCCAGGCTTCGCCTCATGCTACCAGTAGTTACACTGACCATAGCGAAATGCAAAACTAGTGAAAAAACAGTCAGAAAAGATGAGGAGGGAAAAATGTCAGTGGCTTCCACCTGTTAAACCATTCCTGTTTTGGGGGTCATCTCATTGTTGCCCCTCTAGTGCACCTGTTGTTAATTTCATTAACACCACAGCAGCTGAAACTGATTAACAACCCCCTGTGCTACTTAACTGACCAAATCAATATCCCAGAAGTTTCATTGACTTGATGCTATACTCTGATTAAAAAGTGTTCCTTTAATTTTTTTGAGCAGTATATATATGTATATATATATATACCCCGATCTACATCCTCTCAAATTGACAAACCACACACCGTGGCGCAATGGTAGAGGCTTTGCCTCTAGCGCCGACGACCAAGGTTTGATTCCTGAGAGGGTGCACTGATTATGTCTGTAGCGCTTCCTAATTCATTTTACCTTAGCATCCCCTTGGTTTGAGGCGTATGAAAAATATGTAGTTAGCGCAGAAAGACAGATCACCAATTGAAGCTTTATGAATAATAGATACTTTATTAGCCATCAATGATTGTTTTGGTAAAGCCATACTCAGTGTATTCATTAGATGAGCGGTAAAAAGTAAGGCGAGGGAGAGTGACTTATTGAGGCACGCAGGCGAAACCACAATAGCACCACGGCTCGATCGTCGGTATGCATCAACTTGATCTGAATTGCGCGATCACATTCAAAAAAATATATCTTTTCAAGTTCTATTTAGTTGACACAAATATCTTTGGTTGGAACCTAAGGCTGAATTTACTCTTTACACTTGTATGGTGAAGAAAAATGTATGCAATGATGCCTACATTTAAATTACATTCCTACCAAAGATTTTTCTGTTGACTAAATAAAAATTCCATCTATTTAAAATTTAAATAGAACTTGAACACATCACGGTAGTTCATAATATCCACGCAGACTTGCGTAAGGCGGGAGTCATCCGTTTTAACAAACAGCGTATTGCACTGATACGAAATAGCCTGCCCATTTAATTATTTAGGAATGGATAAATAAATTAAGATTTTGTGCAAATAATGTTTTTCATTTTCTTCCTTGATGGATTCTGGCACCCCAGCAACAGTTGCTCGCACCCCAAAGAGTGTATATATTTATATATATATTGTGGAGGATGGCCAGTCGTTTATCCCGGCCAATACCCCCAAGCCGCCAGGTGGAGCCCTCCTTGCAGCATGGAGGTCCCCAGAAGACCAGCAGGGCATCATGGACAATGGAGTTTTTATCACCGCCCTGCTGGATGCCATGGGGGCCACGAGAGGGAGCTGCAGGGAGGGACTGAAGAATTCTTAGGTGCCCTATGACCCAGAAGTTCGTCATAGGAAGAAGCGACCGGGCTTCGGGTTGAAAAAAAGTACTATTTACCCTGACCCAGAAGGAATAAGGACTTGTGGACTGTTGGCTAGGAACACTTCGGGTCAGAGAGTATAAAAGGACTGTGGGAGCTCCCAGGCGGTGAGCTGAGCTGGGTCGAAGAGTGGCAGCGGCGTCTGGGAGCTGGAGGATTGGTTTATTATTGTAGTATTTGTTATTATATGAGTATTGTGGTGTAGAGTGTGCTTTGTGCACTGTGGCGATTAAATAAAGTCAACATTTGGACTTTTACCTGGTGTCTGGAGTCGTGGACAGGGGTTCAAGGGAGCGAGAGCGCCCCCTATATACCACAATATATATATATATATTAATTAAATATAATATAATTAAATATTAAATATATATATGTGTGTGTGTATGTATATATGTAGATATGTATGTATATGTATATATATATGTTTATATATGTGTGTGTGTATGTATGTATATATATATATGTATTTGTGTGTATATATGTGTGTGTATGTATGTGTGTATATGTAAATATGTATATATATGTGTATATATGTATGTATGTGTGTATATATATATATACGAGATATTATATATATATTATATATATAGTATACAGGTATATATATATATATATATTATATATATGTATTATATTATATATATATATATGACAGCAACACTCATCCCCACAACAGTGACAAAACAATTACATTGACAATCATATTACGTTATTTTCAAAATATTTCCTTTTCTTTTCATTACTTCTTTAACACACTACTTTTCCGCTGTGAAGCGTGGGTATTTTGCTAGTGTTAGATAAATTAAAAGTGGTAGCAACTTTACAACAGCATAGTGAGAACTGTAACAAAAATGAAAATGCAGGATATGGTGAAGTTAATGAACATTTTAATACAGTGCATATTAATTAGCTGTAAAGATGAGAAGTAGCATACTAATAATGAACAGGAAGATTATACATATGGGAAGGCTTTTACAATGAGGTTTCATTTCTTAAATAAGCATCTAGGAGTGTGATATTATTAATAAAAAAAAAATTCAAAAAGTAGACTATTTTCTACGAGCAATTTAAAGTACTTAACAATAGGATAAGCTATGGCATTTCATTTTCATGGCTTGGGCAAAAGAAAAGGCTTATTAAAAATAAGGCATAGTAAATGTTGTGTATGAGGGTTGGGTTGGTGGCTTTAAACATGAAGTCTATACATGTCTGTAACTGTGTTGAAAGTAAAATGTTTACAAAACAGGAACATTGTGTTGCAATTTTTTTACATAATCACTAAAGTTCTATACATTGTGATATTTTTTAAAAGCATGAGCCCCTGTCATGTGCAGATCTGTTGCAACTGCAAAAATTCCCAGAAGATGGGATCAACCTTTACCATATGTTGTTCATCCAGAAGGAATTGAAAGAGATGCTGCTCAGGAAGGGACAACTGGTTTGACCAAAGCAAAGTAGCCTAAACTTTTTTTACATAAATTCCACTTAGTCCATGAATACATTTTCTGTGCTAATTAACAAAGTCTGTTGTTCCAAATAAAAGAAGACCCTTTTTCTATATTTAGACATAGAGGCTAAAGCACCTGCAGCCTCTGTTCTTAACATGTCTCTAGTATGCTGCTCTTCAAGGATGGCACAGTAATGCATGCCAAGGTGCAAGTCATTTATTAAATTATTGGTATTGAAACAAATCAAAGGAAATAAAACAAAGACCTTAAAACAATAAAAAGTATGTTAAATGACCCACCAACTGTGAATGTATTGTAATTCAGATTAAGCAAATTTGCAAATTGAAATGGAGAAATACCTTGCGTTGCTTTTCATTAAAATAAGAAATTCTTTATTCACTATTGCAGAATGTTTTCACCATGATGCTTTGTCTAAATCATTGATTTACATGGCTTGTGCTCTGCCTTGGCTAAGTAATTGGATTCAAATGTAATTAGAAGCATTTTAAATATTGCCTGGTGCTTAGTCTTGCAACTTAATTTTGTTCTTGTTCTCATTGCTGATTAGTTTTTTGGGTGCTTTCAGTTTATTTTATCTATTGTAATGAGCTGTGAGATGCCTGAATGTTCAAAAGGAAAAAGAGACAAAAGGACAAGGGGGATGAAATTCATTTTAGGGAGATGCTAAAGAATTGTGAGTAAGCAGGCAAGAGATCAAAACTTGGAGGTTCAAAACTGAACATCAAAACCAAAATGAGCATAAGAAATAATCTTTTCCATAAATAACTAAATTGCTAACCAAAATTTTGCACACAAAATTCAAAGTAAAATGGTGGTGCAAAGACATCATTGTCATAATAATTAAAATAATGAACAAAAAGGAACCGAAAGGATTCGTCAAAATCATGACAGTTATTTCAAGCAACTATAATTTAACTTTTCTCATAATTCATTTTCCTGCTTCATCGAGTACCAATTTTGACCTGTTTAGATTATTTTGTAATTATCTGTTTCAGGTTTCCGTTCTATTTAGGACTCTGTTCCACTCTTCTCAATGTTAGCTTTAAATCCTTAACTAGGGCTGTCAAATTAGGCAGAGATTTAGGTTCAGATGTTCATATTAAAAATAATTACTGTATATATTGTTGTAAGAAGAGACTTGAGGCATGGCAAGGTTTGGGGCAGCCACCCGTTTAATCCGGTTTCCTGGCTGCAAAAGCAATTGATTTATCAGAGTCAAGTTTACACAACAGAGTCCAAAACAGAACTGCCTCCCAGAGCAAAGGCAGGAGACTTTATAGGGCGGAGGGCGGAAGTGATGTTGTCCTCTGTGCGGAACGGAAGTGATGTCGCCCGGGACCAGGACTGGAAGTGATGTGGTCCTCAGGCCCGGGGCCGGGCGTGATGTCGTCCTTGGGGACGGGACCGGAAGTGATGTCATCCTTGGGGCCGGGACCGGACGTGATGTCGTCCTCACGGGCCGGGACCAGAAGTGATGTGTCCCGCTTGAGGTGGCGGCTCCTGGTGGATTTCCGGGAAAGACGGTAGAGAACTCAGAAAGAGCGTTAGTGTACCCCGCCCCACCCGGGCAGATGTATAATCAGTCCTTCTAAGCCCTTCAGCTACCTCCCATGCACACTTGTGTGACAATATTTGAATGTTCGATATGTTGGTTAGAAGTTTGGATAGCTACATGCACTTGCAAGTTTGTACTCTATGCACCATTTTCTATATTTATTTTTATAATTTTACTTTTTTACTGTCAATGCAAAGCATGACTTGTTTGTAGCTAATATTGTATGTTTTGATATTGTTTGCTGTTGTTCAGCATCGGTCCCTTTTGACACCTGTTCTTTGAATAGTTTTGCTAGCTTTGTTCACCATAAAAACATGGAATTAAACATTTTCTCAGCCCTAACTACAAACAACATAAGATAAGAAATAAATTAAAAATATAATTTTTAGGTGAAGTATTCCTTTAAAATTACAACTCATTTATTTAACTCCTGTAAAGAGATTTCCTTGTGGCTCTTTATAAATTATTTGCAATTTGTTTGTCCTATGTGTGCAAAAATATCAAAAAGTAGCATTTCACATTTTGAAGAAACTTTGAAACTTGTTTTATTATGACAAAAACTTTTAATATATGGATGAGGCTATTCATAAAGAAGTCAATAAAGGGGATGTGGTAAAAAAAAGTGTATGTTAGCCAACTTGTCATCTACAGTGTGTAATTTAAATGTTTCTGCCCATATAAGGCCGTCCGTCAGCGGCAATCCAATAGAAACACTGCCGCTAGATATTCACGGGTGACGGACTGTGCTTATGCAGAGGAAGATGAGATAGTCAGGGTGGTGTTTGGCACAAACTCAGCGAAACTGCGAGAGAAACTTTTAAGTGCGGGTCTTAGCTAACATTAAAGACAGCCGTGGACATCACACGAGATGGCACCAGTACAGCTGGGAAACTTGATGCATGTACACCGCGGCTCCGCGTGAACTGGCGCAGTGCACAGACAAAAAGCAACAGTTCTAAAGAGTGCTGAACAAAAACCAAATTACACAATTGAGAAGACAGCAAAAAAATATGAAGCGTCTGATACATACAAGCATATTCATAAGTGCAGCTACTGCGGAAACAAAGCACACGGTGGAAAAAGTGAATGTCCCGCTAAAGGAAGACAGTGTAAAAAAAAACCTGTGCATGCAGTGTGTCACGTCTCAGAAAAAGAGGAAGGCGAGCTGTTTATTGATGCAGTAAGAAACGAATCGATGAGTGAAACCTCATTATCTTTACAGCGATTGACAAACACGGAATGTAACTTGAACACAGCACATCGTACAAAATACGAACCTGATTGAAAGAAATAATGATAATCAAATCCTTGATGACAGCAACACTCATAACACTCACAAAACAATTACTGTATATTGACAATCATGTTACGTTATTTTAAAATGTTCCTTTTTCTTTTCATAACTTCTTTAACACACTACTTCTCTGCTGCAAAGCGAGTATATATATATATATATATATATGCAGCGGAGAAGTAGTGTGTTAAAGCAATGAAAGAAAAAGGAAACATTTGAAAATAACGTAACCTGATTGTCAATGTAATTGTTTTGTCACTGTTAATGATGAGTGTTGTTGTCATATATATATATATATATATATATATTTACACACACACACAAACATATATATATATATACATATCTATACATATACACATATATACATACATACATATCTACATATATACACACACAGCTATTTAGTATCAGTGCAATACGCTGTTTGTTAAAACAGTTGACTCCGCTCTTACGTGCAATAACAAATCAAATCATTCAGTTGTCTTTGCTCATATGTCATTTTAGAGCTGGGCGCCTGGCATCTTTTTGGCCACAAGTTCGTTTCTGTTTGCTGTGAGGTTCTGTGTTGTGGAGATTCTCAGGATGGATTGCAGGTGCTCATCAGTGAGGCGACTCCTGTGTGCTGTTTTGTTAGTCTTTATCACTGAGAAGAGCTTCTCACACAGATATGTGCTACCAAACATGCACAAGGTTCGAGCCGCATGTAGACGGACTTTTTTTGTTCTTCAAAGTCACCAAAGCGCCGTGCAAACTCAGTGCGCAATAACTCTAGTAAGCGGTAAGTGTTGGGCAAGGCAGCTGAAGCGCTGCATTATGGGATCTGTAGTTTATTGTGTTACCAGCACTTCATATACCGGGCCATTAATAACAATAATACAGTATATAAAATGATCTCGGGGCGGATATAATTACGCCGGGCGGATGTGGCCCGCGCCCTTGAGTTTGACACATATGGACTAAATAGAACTTGAAAAGATATATTTTTTCAAATGTGATCGCGCAATTCAGATAGAGTTGGCCACTACAGCCTGCATGCCTCAATGAGTCATCCTCCCTCGCTCTTACTTTTTACCGTTCATCTAATGAATACACTGAGTATGGCTTTACCAAAACAATCATTGATGGCGAATAAAGTATCCATTATTCGAGTATGTAGATCGGTATATATATATACATATATATATATACCAGCGTCAGCGAGAAGTAATGTGTTAAAAAGGTAGAAAAGAAAAGGGAACATTTTAAAAATAGCGTAACATGACTGTCAATATACAGTATTTGTTTTGTGAGTGTTACTGAGTGTTGCTGTCATCAAGGATTTGATTATCATTATTTCTTTCAATCAGGTTATATTTGTAGGATGTGTTGTGTTCAAGTTACATTCCGTGTTTGTCAATCGTTGTAAAGATGACAGGTTTCATTCATCGATTCGTTTCTTACTGCATCAATAAACAGCTCGTCTTCTTCTTTATCTGAGACCTGACACTGCATGCACGGGTTTTTACACTGTCTTCCTTTAGCGGGACATTGACTTTTTCCACCGTGTGCTTTGTTTCCACAGTAGCTGCATTTATGAATATGCTTATCAGGCGCTTCATATTTTTGCTGCCTTTTCAATTGTGTAATTGGTTTTGTTCAGCTCTTTGGAACTGTTGCTTTTTATCTGTGCACTCGTCAGTTCACGTGAGCCTTCGGTGTACATGCATCGAAGTTTCCCAGCTGTGCTGGTGCCATCTCGTGCTATGTCCATGGCTGTATTTAATGTTACCTTAGTCCTGGCACTTAAAACTTTCTCTCGCAGTTTCGCTGAGTTTGTGTCAAACACCACCCTGACCATCTCATCTTCCTCTCCATAAGCACAGTCCTTCACCCGTGAATATTTACCAGTGGCAGTTTGCTATTGGATTGCCGCTGACGGACGGCCTTATATGGGCAGGCACTAAATTACAAACGCCAGCGCAGCCTGTCTATGAACTTAATTTAAAGTGTAGGTTTACATGCGTGCTTTGTTTCGAGTAGCAGAACTCATGAATATGGTTGTATATGTCACTCGCTCGCTTCTTATTGTTTCGCTGCCTTCTCAATTATATAATGCATGTTTTCTTGAGCGCTTTTTGAGGTCTTCCTGGTTTTCTATGTACTGCGTGATTACGTGGGAGGGTGATGATGTCACACGAAACTCCCCCCACGGCGTTGAAGCTCATCTCCATTACAGTAAATGGAGAAAAACTGCTTCCAGTTATGACCATTACGCGTAGAATTTCGATATAAAACCTGCCCAACTTTTGTAAGGAAGCTGTAAGGAATGAACCTGCCAAATTTCAGCCTTCCTCCCACACGGGAAGTTGGAGAATTAGTGATGAGTCAGTGAGTTAGTGAGTGAGTGAGTGAGTGAGTGAGTGAGTGAGTGAGTGAGTGAGGGCTTTACCTTTTATTAGTATAGATACAGTACACTGCTCACAAAAATTAAAGGAACACTTTAAAGAAACACATTAGATACATCAGATCTCAATATGAAGTTGGATATCTATACAAATAACGACAGGGCAATGTCTTAGGAACAAAAGGATGCCAAGTCTTTTAATGGAAATAAAAGTTTTCTGCCTACAGAGGGCTCAATTGTGTAGACACCCTAAAATCAGAGTGAAATGAAGATGTGGCAGGCTAGTCCATTTTTCAAAAACTTAATTTCTGCTACTCAAAATGCTTTTCAGTATCTTGTGTGGCCCCCACGAGCTTGTATGCATGCTTGACAACGTCAGGGCATGCTCCTAATGAGACGACGGATGGTGTCTTGTGGCATTTCCTCCCAGATCTGTATGAGGGCATCCCTGAGCTGTTGTACAGTCTGAGGAGCAACCTGGCGGCGCTAATGGACCGAAACATAATGTCCCACAGATGTTCTATTGGGTTTAAGTCAGGGGATCGTGAAGGCCATTCAATTGTTTCAATTCCTTCATCCTCCAGGTACTGCCTGCATACTCTTGCCACATGAGGCCGGGCATTGTCGTGCATTAGGAGGAAACCAGGACCTACTGCACCAGTGTAGGGTCTGACAATGGGTCCAAGGATTTCATCCTGATACCTAATGGCAGTCAAGGTGTCTTTGTCTAGCTTGTAGAAGTCTGTGCGTCTCCATGGATATGCCTCCCCAGACCATCACTGACCCACCACCAAACTGGTCATGCCGAATGATGTTACAGACAGCATAACATTCTCCATGGCTTCTGCAGACCCTTCAACGTCTGTCACATGTGCTCAGGGTGAACCTGCTCTCATCTGTGAAAAACACAGGGTGCCATTGGTGGACCTGACAATTCTGGTATTCTATGGCAAATGCCGATCGAGCTCCACTGCACTGGGTTGTGAGCACAGGGCCCACTAGAGGACGTTGGGCCCTCAGACCACCCTCAAGAAGTCTGTTTCTGATTGTTTGGTCAGAGACATTCACACCAGTGGCCTGCTGGAGGTCATTTTGTAGAGCTCTGGAAATGCTCATCCTGTTTGTCCTTGTCCAAAGGAGCAGATACCAGTCCTGCTGATGGGTTAAGGACCTTCTATGGTCCTGTCCAGCTCTCCTAGACTAACTGCCTGTCTCCTGGAATCTCCTCCATGCCCTTGAGACAGTGCTGGGAGACACTGCAAACCTTCTGGCAATGACACACATTGATGTGCCATCCTGGAGAAGTTGGATTTCCTGTGCAACCTCTGTAGGGTCCAGGCTTCGCCTCATGCTACCAGTAGTTACACTGACCATAGCGAAATGCAAAACTAGTGAAAAAACAGTCAGAAAAGATGAGGAGGGAAAAATGTCAGTGGCTTCCACCTGTTAAACCATTCCTGTTTTGAGGGTCATCTCATTGTTGCCCCTCTAGTGCACCTGTTGTTAATTTCATTAACACCACAGCAGCTGAAACTGATTAACAACCCCCTGTGCTACTTAACTGACCAAATCAATATCCCAGAAGTTTCATTGACTTGATGCTATACTCTGATTAAAAAGTGTTCCTTTAATTTTTTTGAGCAGTATATATATGTATATATATATATACCCCGATCTACATCCTCTCAAATTGACAAACCACACACCGTGGCGCAATGGTAGAGGCTTTGCCTCTAGCGCCGACGACCAAGGTTTGATTCCTGAGAGAGGGTGCACTGATTATGTACGCGCGCTTCCTAATTCATTTTACCTTCGCATCCCCTTGGTTTGAGGACGTATGAAAAATATGTAGTTAGCAGAAAGACAGATCACCAATTGAAGCTTTATGAATAATAGATACTTTATTAGCCATCAATGATTGTTTTGGTAAAGCCATACTCAGTGTATTCATTAGATGAGCGGTAAAAAGTAAGGCGAGGGAGAGTGACTTATTGAGGCACGCAGGCGAAACCACAATAGCACACGGGCTCGATGCGTCGGTGCGCATCAACTTGATCTGAATTGCGCGATCACATTCAAAAAAATATATCTTTTCAAGTTCTATTTAGTTAACACAAATATCTTTGGTTGGAACCTAAGGCGAATTTACTCTTTACACTTGTATGGTGAAGAAAAATGTATGCAATGATGCCTACATTTAAATTACATTCCTACCAAAGATTTTTCTGTTGACTAAATAAAAATTCCATCTATTTAAAATTTAAATAGAACTTGAACACATCTGGTAGTTCATAATATCCACGCAGACTTGCGTAGAAGCGGGAGTCATCCGTTTTAACAAACAGCGTATTGCACTGATACGAAATAGCCTGCCCATTTAATTATTTAGGAATGGATAAATAAATTAAGATTTTGTGCAAATAATGTTTTTCATTTTTCTTCCTTGATGGATTCTGGCACCCCCAGCAACAGTTGCTCGCACCCCAAAGAGTGTATATATTTATATATATATTGTGGAGGATGGCCAGTCGTTTATCCCGGCCAATACCCCCAAGCCGCCAGGTGGAGCCCTCCTTGCAGCATGGAGGTCCCCAGAAGACCAGCAGGGCATCATGGACAATGGAGTTTTATCACCGCCCTGCTGGATGCCATGGGGCCACGAGAGGGAGCTGCAGGGAGGGACTGAAGAATTCTTAGTGCCCTATGACCCAGAAGTTCGTCATAGGAAGAGCGACGGGCTTCCGGGTTGAAAAAAAAAGTACTATTTACCCTGACCCAGAAGGAATAAGGACTTGTGGACTGTTGGCTAGGAACACTTCCGGGTCAGAGAGTATAAAAGGACTGTGGGAGCTCCCAGACGGTGAGCTGAGCTGGGTCGAAGAGTGGCAACGCGTCTGGGAGCTGGAGGATTGGTTTATTATTGTAGTATTTGTTATTATATGAGTATTGTGGTGTAGAGTGTGCTTTGTGCACTGTGGCGATTAAATAAAGTCAACATTTGGACTTTTACCTGGTGTCTGGAGTCGTGGACAGGGGTTCAAGGGAGCGAGCGCCCCTATATACCACAATATATATATATATATTAATTAAATATAATATAATTAAATATTAAATATATATGTGTGTGTGTATGTATATATGTAGATATATATGTATTTGTGTGTATATATGTGTGTGTATGTATGTGTGTATATGTAAATATGTATATATATGTGTATATATGTATGTATGTGTGTATATATATATATACGAGATATTATATATATATTATATATATAGTATACAGGTATATATATATATATATATTATATATATGTATTATATTATATATATATATATGACAGCAACACTCATCCCCCACAACAGTGACAAAACAATTACATTGACAATCATGTTACGTTATTTTCAAAATATTTCCTTTTCTTTTTCATTACTTCTTTAACACACTACTTTTCCGCTGTGAAGCGTGGGTATTTTGCTAGTGTTAGATAAATTAAAAGTGGTAGCAACTTTACAACAGCATAGTGAGAACTGTAACAAAAATGAAAATGCAGGATATGGTGAAGTTAATGAACATTTTAATACAGTGCATATTAATTAGCTGTAAAGATGAGAAGTAGCATACTAATAATGAACAGGAAGATTATACATATGGGAAGGCTTTTACAATGAGGTTTCATTTCTTAAATAAGCATCTAGGAGTGTGATATTATTAATAAAAAAAAAATTCAAAAAGTAGACTATTTTCTACGAGCAATTTAAAGTACTTAACAATAGGATAAGCTATGGCATTTCATTTTCATGGCTTGGGCAAAAGAAAAGGCTTATTAAAAATAAGGCATAGTAAATGTTGTGTATGAGGGTTGGGTTGGTGGCTTTAAACATGAAGTCTATACATGTCTGTAACTGTGTTGAAAGTAAAATGTTTACAAAACAGGAACATTGTGTTGCAATTTTTTACATAATCACTAAAGTTCTATACATTGTGATATTTTTTAAAAGCATGAGCCCCTGTCATGTGCAGATCTGTTGCAACTGCAAAAATTCCCAGAAGATGGGATCAACCTTTACCATATGTTGTTCATCCAGAAGGAATTGAAAGAGATGCTGCTCAGGAAGGGACAACTGGTTTGACCAAAGCAAAGTGGCCTAAACTCTTTTTTACATAAATTCCACTTAGTCCATGAATACATTTTCTGTGCTAATTAACAAAGTCTGTTGTTCCAAATAAAAGAAGACCCTTTTTCTATATTTAGACATAGAGGCTAAAGCACCTGCAGCCTCTGTTCGTAACATGTCTCTAGTATGCTGCTCTTCAAGGATGGCACAGTAATGCATGCCAAGGTGCAAGTCATTTATTAAATTATTGGTATTGAAACAAATCAAAGGAAATAAAACAAAGACCTTAAAACAATAAAAAATATGTTAAATGACCCACCAACTGTGAATGTATTGTAATTCAGATTAAGCAAATTTGCAAATTGAAATGGAGAAATACCTTGCGTTGCTTTTCATTAAAATAAGAAATTCTTTATTCACTATTGCAGAATGTTTTCACCATGATGCTTTGTCTAAATCATTGATTTACATGGCTTGTGCTCTGCCTTGGCTAAGTAATTGGATTCAAATGTAATTAGAAGCATTTTAAATATTGCCTGGTGCTTAGTCTTGCAACTTAATTTTGTTCTTGTTCTCATTGCTGATTAGTTTTTTGGGTGCTTTCAGTTTATTTTATCTATTGTAATGAGCTGTGAGATGCCTGAATGTTCAAAAGGAAAAAGAGACAAAAGGACAAGGGGATGAAATTCATTTTAGGGAGATGCTAAAGAATTGTGAGTAAGCAGGCAAGAGATCAAAACTTGGAGGTTCAAAACTGAACATCAAAACCAAAATGAGCATAAGAAATAATCTTTTCCATAAATAACTAAATTGCTAACTATCATTTTATTTGAATTTACATAAACTTGGACACTAGGTATACTGCTCTGCCACATCAAAATTAATTTCTTGATGACATTACACACACATTTAACCATAAAAATTGCACACAAAATTCAAAGTAAAATGGTGGTGCAAAGACATCATTGTCATAATAATTAAAATAATGAACAAAAAGGAACCGAAAGGATTCGTCAAAATCATGACAGTTATTTCAAGCAACTATAATTTAACTTTTCTCATAATTCATTTTCCTGCTTCATCGAGTACCAATTTTGACCTGTTTAGATTATTTTGTAATTATCTGTTTCAGGTTTCCGTTCTATTTAGGACTCTGTTCCACTCTTCTCAATGTTAGCTTTAAATCCTTAACTAGGGCTGTCAAATTAGGCAGAGATTTAGGTTCAGATGTTCATATTAAAAATAATTACTGTATATATTGTTGTAAGAAGAGACTTGAGGCATGGCAAGGTTTGGGGCAGCCACCCGTTTAATCCGGTTTCCTGGCTGCAAAAAGCAATTGATTTATCAGAGTCAAGTTTACACAACAGAGTCCAAAACAGAACTGCCTCCCAGAGCAAAGGCAGGAGACTTTATAGGACGGAGGGGAAGTGATGTTGTCCTCTGTGCGGAACGGAAGTGATGTCGTCCTCGGGACCAGGACTGGAAGTGATGTCGTCCTCAGGCCGGGGCGGGCGTGATGTCGCCCTTGGGGACGGGACCGGAAGTGATGTCATCCTTGGGGCCGGGACGGGCGTGATGTCGTCCTCACGGTGCGGGACCAGAAGTGATGTGTCCCGCTTCGAGGTGGCGGCTCCTGGTGGGATTTCCCGGGAAAGACCGGTAGAGAACTCAGAAAGAGCGTTAGTGTACCCCGCCCCCACCGGGCAGATGTATAATCAGTCCTTCTAAGCCCTTCAGCTACCTCCCATGCACACTTGTGTGACAATATTTGAATGTTCGATATGTTGGTTAGAAGTTTGGATAGCTACATGCACTTGCAAGTTTGTACTCTATGCACCATTTTCTATATTTATTTTTATAATTTTACTTTTTTACTGTCAATGCAAAGCATGACTTGTTTGTGGCTAATATTGTATGTTTTGATATTGTTTGCTGTTGTTCAGCATCGGTCCCTTTTGACACCTGTTCTTTGAATAGTTTTGCTAGCTTTGTTCACCATAAAAACATGGAATTAAACATTTTTCTCAGCCCTAACTACAAACAACATAAGATAAGAAATAAATTAAAAATATAATTTTTAGGTGAAGTATTCCTTTAAAAATTACAACTCATTTATTTAACTCCTGTAAAGAGATTTCCTTGTGGCTCTTTATAAATTATTTGCAATTTGTTTGTCCTATGTGTGCAAAAATATCAAAAAAGTAGCATTTCACATTTTGAAGAAACTTTGAAACTTGTTTTATTATGACAAAAAAACTTTTAATATATGGATGAGGCTATTCATAAAGAAGTCAATAAAGGGGATGTGGTAAAAAAAAGTGTATGTTAGCCAACTTGTCATCTACAGTGTGTAATTTAAATGTTTCTGCCCATATAAGGCCGTCCGTCAGCGGCAATCCAATAGAAACACTGCCGCTAGATATTCACGGGTGACGGACTGTGCTTATGCAGAGGAAGATGAGATAGTCAGGGTGGTGTTTGGCACAAACTCAGCGAAACTGCGAGAGAAACTTTTAAGTGCCGGGTCTTAGCTAACATTAAAGACAGCCGTGGACATCACACGAGATGGCACCAGTACAGCTGGGAAACTTCGATGCATGTACACCGAGCGGCTCACGTGAACTGACGCAGTGCACAGACAAAAGCAACAGTTCTAAAGAGTGCTGAACAAAACCAAATTACACAATTGAGACAGCAAAAAATATGAAGCGTCTGATACATACAAGCATATTCATAAGTGCAGCTACTGCGGAAACAAAGCACACGGTGGAAAAAGTGAATGTCCCGCTAAAGGAAGACAGTGTAAAAAAAAACCTGTGCATGCAGTGTGTCACGTCTCAGAAAAAGAGGAAGACGAGCTGTTTATTGATGCAGTAAGAAACGAATCGATGAGTGAAACCTCGTATCTTTACAACGATTGACAAACACGGAATGTAACTTGAACACAGCACATCGTACAAATACGAACCTGATTGAAAGAAATAATGATAATCAAATCCTTGATGACAGCAACACTCATAACACTCACAAAACAATTACTGTATATTGACAATCATGTTACGTTATTTTAAAATGTTCCCTTTTCTTTTTCATAACTTCTTTAACACACTACTTCTCTGCTGCGAAACGCGAGTATATATATATATATATAATGCAGCGGAGAAGTAGTGTGTTAAAGAAGCAATGAAAAGAAAAGGAAACATTTTGAAAATAACGTAACCTGATTGTCAATGTAATTGTTTTGTCACTGTTGTGAGTGATGAGTGTTGTTGTCATATATATATATATATATATATATATTTACACACACACACAAACATATATATATATATACATATCTATACATATACACATATATACATACATATATATCTACATATATACACACACAGCTATTTCAGTATCAGTGCAATACGCTGTTTGTTAAAAGCAGTTGACTCCGCTCTTACGTGCAATAACAAATCAAATCATTCAGTTGTCTTTGCTCATATGTCATTTTAGAGCTGGACGCCTGGCATCTTTTTTTGGCCACAAGTTCGTTTCTGTTTGGTGTGAGGTTCTGTGTTGTGGAGATTCTCAGGATGGATTGCAGGTGCTCATCAGTGAGGCGACTCCTGTGTGCTGTTTTGTTAGTCTTTATCACTGAGAAGAGCTTCTCACACAGATATGTGCTACCAAACATGCACAAGGTTCGAGCCGCATGTAGGCGGACTTTTTTTGTTCTTCAAAGTCACCAAAGCGCCGTGCAAACTCAGTGCGCAATAACTCTAGTAAGCGGTAAGTGTTGGCAAGGCAGCTGAAGCGCTGCATTATGGGATCTGTAGTTTATTGTGTTACCAGCACTTCATATACCGGGCTTTAATAACAATAATACAGTATATAAAATGATCTCGCGGGCGGATATAATTACGCCGGGCGGATGTGGCCCGACCCTTGAGTTTGACACATATGGACTAAATAGAACTTGAAAAGATATATTTTTCAAATGTGATCGCGCAATTCAGATAGAGTTGGCCAAGACTACAGCCTGCATGCCTCAATGAGTCATCCTCCCTCGCTCTTACTTTTTACCGTTCATCTAATGAATACACTGAGTATGGCTTTACCAAAACAATCATTGATGGCGAATAAAGTATCCATTATTCGAGTATGTAGATCGGTATATATATATACATATATATATATACCAGCGTATCATGAGAAGTAGTGTGTTAAAAAGGTAGAAAAGAAAAGGGAACATTTTAAAAATAGCGTAACATGACTGTCAATATACAGTATTTGTTTTGTGAGTGTTACTGAGTGTTGCTGTCATCAAGGATTTGATTATCATTATTTCTTTCAATCAGGTTCGTATTTGTAGGATGTGTTGTGTTCAAGTTACATTCCGTGTTTGTCAATCGTTGTAAAGATGACAGGTTTCATTCATCGATTCGTTTCTTACTGCATCAATAAACAGCTCGTCTTCTTCTTTATCTGAGACCTGACACACTGCATGCACGGGTTTTTACACTGTCTTCCTTTAGCGGGACATTGACTTTTTCCACCGTGTGCTTTGTTTCCACAGTAGCTGCATTTATGAATATGCTTATCAGGCGCTTCATATTTTTGCTGCCTTTTCAATTGTGTAATTCGGTTTTGTTCAGCGCTCTTTGGAACTGTTGCTTTTATCTGTGCACTCGTCAGTTCCGTGAGCCTTTCGGTGTACATGCATCGAAGGTTCCCAGCTGTGCTGGTGCCATCTCGTGCTATGTCCATGGCTGTATTTAATGTTACCTTAGTCCTGGCACTTAAAACTTTCTCTCGCAGTTTAAGCTGAGTTTGTGTCAAACACCACCCTGACCATCTCATCTTCCTCTCCATAAGCACAGTCCTTCACCCGTGAATATTTACCCGTGGCAGTTTGCTATTGGATTGCGCTGACGGACGGCCTTATATGGGCAGGCACTAAATTACAAGCGCCAGCGTAGCCTGTCTATGAACTTAATTTAAAGTGTAGGTTTACATGTGCTTTGTTTCAGTAGCAGAACTCATGAATATGGTTGTATATGTCACTTTCGCTTCGCTTCTTATTGTTTAGCTGCCTTCTCAATTATATAATGCATGTTTTCTTGAGCGCTTTTTGAGGTCTTCCTGGTTTTCTATGTACTGCGTGATTACGTGGGAGGGGTGATGATGTCACACGAAACTCCGCCCCACGGCGTTGAAGCTCATCTCCATTACAGTAAATGGAGAAAACTGCTTCCAGTTATGACCATTACGCGTAGAATTTCGATATAAAACCTGCCCAACTTTTGTAAGGAAGCTGTAAGGAATGAACCTGCCAAATTTCAGCCTTCCACCCACACGGGAAGTTGGAGAATTAGTGATGAGTCAGTGAGTGAGTGAGTGAGTGAGTGAGTGAGTGAGTGAGTGAGTGAGTGAGTGAGGGCTTTACCTTTTATTAGTATAGATACAGTACACTGCTCACAAAAATTAAAGGAACACTTTAAAGAAACACATTAGATACATCAGATCTCAATATGAAGTTGGATATCTATACAAATAACGACAGGGCAATGTCTTAGGAACAAAAGGATGCCAAGTCTTTTAATGGAAATAAAAGTTTTCTGCCTACAGAGGGCTCAATTGTGTAGACACCCTAAAATCAGAGTGAAATGAAGATGTGGCAGGCTAGTCCATTTTTCAAAAACTTAATTTCTGCTACTCAAAATGCTTTTCAGTATCTTGTGTGGCCCCACGAGCTTGTATGCATGCTTGACAACGTCAGGGCATGCTCCTAATGAGACGACGGATGGTGTCTTGTGGCATTTCCTCCCAGATCTGTATGAGGGCATCCCTGAGCTGTTGTACAGTCTGAGGAGCAACCTGCGCGCTAATGGACCGAAACATAATGTCCCACAGATGTTCTATTGGGTTTAAGTCAGGGGATCGTGAAGGCCATTCAATTGTTTCAATTCCTTCATCCTCCAGGTACTGCCTGCATACTCTTGCCACATGAGGCCGGGCATTGTCGTGCATTAGGAGGAAACCAGGACCTACTGCACCAGTGTAGGGTCTGACAATGGGTCCAAGGATTTCATCCTGATACCTAATGGCAGTCAAGGTGTCTTTGTCTAGCTTGTAGAAGTCTGTGCGTCTCTCCATGGATATGCCTCCCCAGACCATCACTGACCCACCACCAAACTGGTCATGCCGAATGATGTTACAGACAGCATAACATTCTCCATGGCTTCTGCAGACCCTTCAACGTCTGTCACATGTGCTCAGGGTGAACCTGCTCTCATCTGTGAAAAACACAGGGTGCCATTGGTGGACCTGACAATTCTGGTATTCTATGGCAAATGCCGATCGAGCTCCACTGCACTGGGTTGTGAGCACAGGGCCCACTAGAGGACGTTGGGCCCTCAGACCACCCTCAAGAAGTCTGTTTCTGATTGTTTGGTCAGAGACATTCACACCAGTGGCCTGCTGGAGGTCATTTTGTAGAGCTCTGGAAATGCTCATCCTGTTTGTCCTTGTCCAAAGGAGCAGATACCAGTCCTGCTGATGGGTTAAGGACCTTCTATGGTCCTGTCCAGCTCTCCTAGACTAACTGCCTGTCTCCTGGAATCTCCTCCATGCCCTTGAGACAGTGCTGGGAGACACTGCAAACCTTCTGGCAATGACACACATTGATGTGCCATCCTGGAGAAGTTGGATTTCCTGTGCAACCTCTGTAGGGTCCAGGCTTCCCTCATGCTACCAGTAGTTACACTGACCATAGCGAAATGCAAAACTAGTGAAAAAAACAGTCAGAAAAGATGAGGAGGGAAAAATGTCAGTGGCTTCCACCTGTTAAACCATTCCTGTTTTGGGGTCATCTCATTGTTGCCCCTCTAGTGCACCTGTTGTTAATTTCATTAACAGCAAAGCAGCTGAAACTGATTAACAACCCCCTGTGCTACTTAACTGACCAAATCAATATCCCAGAAGTTTCATTGACTTGATGCTATACTCTGATTAAAAAGTGTTCCTTTAATTTTTTTGAGCAGTATATATATGTATATATATATATACCCCGATCTACATCCTCTCAAATTGACAAACCACACACGCAATGGTAGAGTTTGCCTCTAGCGCCGACAAAGGTTTGATTCCTGAGAGGGGTGCACTGATTATGTACGCGCGCTTCCTAATTCATTTTACCTTCGCATCCCCTTGGTTTGAGACGTATGAAAAAATATGTGGTTAACGCAGAAAGACAGATCACCAATTGAAGCTTTATGAATAATAGATACTTTATTCGCCATCAATGATTGTTTTGGTAAAGCCATACTCAGTGTATTCATTAGATGAACGGTAAAAAAGTAAGAGCGAGGGGAGAGTGACTTATTGAGGCACGCAGGCGAAACCACAATAGCACACGGGCTCGATGCGTCGGTGCGCATCAACTTGATCTGAATTGCGCGATCACATTCAAAAAAATATATCTTTTCAAGTTCTATTTAGTTGACACAAATATCTTTGGTTGGAACCTAAGGCGAATTTACTCTTTACACTTGTATGGTGAAGAAAAATGTATGCAATGATGCCTACATTTAAATTACATTCCTACCAAAGATTTTTCTGTTGACTAAATAAAAATTCCATCTATTTAAAATTTAAATAGAACTTGAACACATACGGTAGTTCATAATATCCACGCAGACTTGCACATAAGAGCGGGAGTCATCCGTTTTAACAAACAGCGTATTGCACTGATCTGAAATAGCCTGCCCATTTAATTATTTAGGAATGGATAAATAAATTAAGATTTTGTGCAAATAATGTTTTTCATTTTTCTTCCTTGATGGATTCTGGCACCCCCAGCCACAGTTGCTCGCACCCCAAAGAGTGTATATATATTATATATATATATTGTGGAGGATGGCCAGTCGTTTATCCCGCCAATACCCCAAGCGCCAGGTGGAGCCCTCCTTGCAGCATGGAGGTCCCCAGAAGACCAGCAGGGCATCATGGACAATGGAGTTTTATCACCGCCCTGCTGGATGCCATGGGGGCCACGAGAGGGAGCTGCAGGGAGGACTGAAGAATTCTTCGTGCCCTATGACCCAGAAGTTCGTCATAGGAAGAGCGACGGGCTTCCGGGTTGAAAAAAAAAGTACTATTTACCCTGACCCAGAAGGAATAAGGACTTGTGGACTGTTGGCTAGGAACACTTCCGGGTCAGAGAGTATAAAAGGACTGTGGGAGCTCCCAGACGGTGAGCTGAGCTGGGTCGAAGAGTGGCAACGCGTCTGGGAGCTGGAGGATTGGTTTATTATTGTAGTATTTGTTATTATATGAGTATTGTGGTGTAGAGTGTGCTTTGTGCACTGTGGCGATTAAATAAAGTCAACATTTGGACTTTTACCTGGTGTCTGGAGTCGTGGACAGGGGTTCAAGGGAGCGAGAGCGCCCCCTATATACCACAATATATATATATATATTAATTAAATATAATATAATTAAATATTAAATATATATGTGTGTGTGTATGTATATATGTAGATATGTATGTATATGTATATATATATGTGTATATATGTATGTATGTGTGTATATATATATATACGAGATATTATATATATATTATATATATAGTATACAGGTATATATATATATATATATTATATATATGTATTATATTATATATATATATATGACAGCAACACTCATCCCCCACAACAGTGACAAAACAATTACATTGACAATCATGTTACGTTATTTTCAAAATATTTCCTTTTCTTTTTCATTACTTCTTTAACACACTACTTTTCCGCTGTGAAGCGTGGGTATTTTGCTAGTGTTAGATAAATTAAAAGTGGTAGCAACTTTACAACAGCATAGTGAGAACTGTAACAAAAATGAAAATGCAGGATATGGTGAAGTTAATGAACATTTTAATACAGTGCATATTAATTAGCTGTAAAGATGAGAAGTAGCATACTAATAATGAACAGGAAGATTATACATATGGGAAGGCTTTTACAATGAGGTTTCATTTCTTAAATAAGCATCTAGGAGTGTGATATTATTAATAAAAAAATTCAAAAAGTAGACTATTTTCTATGAGCAATTTAAAGTACTTAACAATAGGATAAGCTATGGCATTTCATTTTCATGGCTTGGGCAAAAGAAAAGGCTTATTAAAAATAAGGCATAGTAAATGTTGTGTATGAGGGTTGGGTTGGTGGCTTTAAACATGAAGTCTATACATGTCTGTAACTGTGTTGAAAGTAAAATGTTTACAAAACAGGAACATTGTGTTGCAATTTTTTTACATAATCACTAAAGTTCTATACATTGTGATATTTTTAAAGCATGAGCCCCTGTCATGTGCAGATCTGTTGCAACTGCAAAATTCCCAGAAGATGGGATCAACCTTTACCATATGTTGTTCATCCAGAAGGAATTGAAAGAGATGCTGCTCAGGAAGGGACAACTGGTTTGACCAAAGCAAAGTGGCCTAAACTCTTTTTTACATAAATTCCACTTAGTCCATGAATACATTTTCTGTGCTAATTAACAAAGTCTGTTGTTCCAAATAAAAGAAGACCCTTTTTCTATAGTTAGACATAGAGGCTAAAGCACCTGCAGCCTCTGTTCGTAACATGTCTCTAGTATGCTGCTCTTCAAGGATGGCACAGTAATGCATGCCAAGGTGCAAGTCATTTATTAAATTATTGGTATTGAAACAAATCAAAGGAAATAAAACAAAGACCTTAAAACAATAAAAAGTATGTTAAATGACCCACCAACTGTGAATGTATTGTAATTCAGATTAAGCAAATTTGCAAATTGAAATGGAGAAATACCTTGTGTTGCTTTTCATTAAAATAAGAAATTCTTTATTCACTATTGCAGAATGTTTTCACCATGATGCTTTGTCTAAATCATTGATTTACATGGCTTGTGCTCTGCCTTGGCTAAGTAATTGGATTCAAATGTAATTAGAAGCATTTTAAATATTGCCTGGTGCTTAGTCTTGCAACTTAATTTTGTTCTTGTTCTCATTGCTGATTAGTTTTTTGGGTGCTTTCAGTTTATTTTATCTATTGTAATGAGCTGTGAGATGCCTGAATGTTCAAAAGGAAAAAGAGACAAAAGGACAAGGGGATGAAATTCATTTTAGGGAGATGCTAAAGAATTGTGAGTAAGCAGGCAAGAGATCAAAACTTGGAGGTTCAAAACTGAACATCAAAACCAAAATGAGCATAAGAAATAATCTTTTCCATAAATAACTAAATTGCTAACCAAAACGTCATCATTTTATTTGAATTTACATAAACTTGGACACTAGGTATACTGCTCTGCCACATCAAAAATTAATTTCTTGATGACATTACGTGTCTTGACACACATTTAACCATAAAAATTGCACACAAAATTCAAAGTAAAATGGTGGTGCAAAGACATCATTGTCATAATAATTAAAATAATGAACAAAAAGGAACCGAAAGGATTCGTCAAAATCATGACAGTTATTTCAAGCAACTATAATTTAACTTTTCTCATAATTCATTTTCCTGCTTCATCGAGTACCAATTTTGACCTGTTTAGATTATTTTGTAATTATCTGTTTCAGGTTTCCGTTCTATTTAGGACTCTGTTCCACTCTTCTCAATGTTAGCTTTAAATCCTTAACTAGGGCTGTCAAATTAGGCAGAGATTTAGGTTCAGATGTTCATATTAAAATAATTACTGTATATATTGTTGTAAGAAGAGACTTGAGGCATGGCAAGGTTTGGGGCAGCCACCCGTTTAATCCGGTTTCCTGGCTGCAAAAGCAATTGATTTATCAGAGTCAAGTTTACACAACAGAGTCCAAAACAGAACTGCCTCCCAGAGCAAAGGCAGGAGACTTTATAGGACGGAGGGCGGAAGTGATGTTGTCCTCTGTGCCGGAACGGAAGTGATGTCGTCCTCGGGACCAGGACTGGAAGTGATGTCGTCCTCAGGCCGGGGCGGGCGTGATGTCGCCCTTGGGGACGGGACCGGAAGTGATGTCATCCTTGGGGCGGGACCGGACGTGATGTCGTCCTCACGGGCGGGACCAGAAGTGATGTGTCCCGCCGAGGTGGCGGCTCCTGGTGGGATTTCCGGAAAGACCGGTAGAGAACTCAGAAAGAGCGTTAGTGTACCCGCCCCACCCGGGCAGATGTATAATCAGTCCTTCTAAGCCCTTCAGCTACCTCCCATGCACACTTGTGTGACAATATTTGAATGTTCGATATGTTGGTTAGAAGTTTGGATAGCTACATGCACTTGCAAGTTTGTACTCTATGCACCATTTTCTATATTTATTTTATAATTTTACTTTTTACTGTCAATGCAAAGCATGACTTGTTTGTGGCTAATATTGTATGTTTTGATATTGTTTGCTGTTGTTCAGCATCGGTCCCTTTTGACACCTGTTCTTTGAATAGTTTTGCTAGCTTTGTTCACCATAAAAACATGGAATTAAACATTTTTCTCAGCCCTAACTACAAACAACATAAGATAAGAAATAAATTAAAATATAATTTTTAGGTGAAGTATTCCTTTAAAAATTACAACTCATTTATTTAACTCCTGTAAAGAGATTTCCTTGTGGCTCTTTATAAATTATTTGCAATTTGTTTGTCCTATGTGTGCAAAAATATCAAAAAAGTAGCATTTCACATTTTGAAGAAACTTTGAAACTTGTTTTATTATGACAAAAAAACTTTTAATATATGGATGAGGCTATTCATAAAGAAGTCAATAAAGGGGATGTGGTAAAAAAAAGTGTATGTTAGCCAACTTGTCATCTACAGTGTGTAATTTAAATGTTTCAAGAATTCTGAAAAGAAGGACAATGACAATGAGGGAGGGAAGAGAAAATTGTTTAAAATGAAAAGGGAATGTGAAAAGAAAAAACCACACAAGCCCTGAAACGATCAATCAATCTTCATTTTCAATAGCATCTTTTATAATAATCGCTCTCACAAAGCACTTTAAAAAAGCCATTAACATTACAGTACATGATAAATCAAACATTTATAGCATTTACATAAGCGGAGATGTGGGCCAACTGGTAATGTCATTAGAATGGAATATTCAAAGAGGCAAGGACATGGCAGATGGAGGCAATTAAGTATCGCAGGTTAAATAAAGCAGGCACAATGCCAGGCTTAGTGTAGTAGACAATGTTAGGACAATGGCAGTCTCACACACAGGATGATACTTCAAGATAAAGGGGGCCATGAAGGAGCCATTGTTGACAACTACATGGCAAGGCTTTCAGGGCATTAGTGTAATACAGTTAGCAATTTCAAACTGTATAAATTTAAGGCTGTTCTGAAGTCGGTCAATAAAAGCTTCCTGAAATTTAAGAGCAAAATAATGTCAAGAATTAACATGTAGTATGACTCCAGAGGCAGCTAACCAGACTGGATGTAAGATATCAGTGCTTTTTGTGGAATGATATATTTGAAGAGAGAGAACCCATTCTTGATGCTTGATGTTGTTTCCTTATGTGGCTCATGTATATTTTAAGAGATCATTGTTTCGTTAGCTTTGGTTAGAAATGAAGAAATGATTGGTTCAGTTTGTACCTATTAACTTATGTTAACCACAATAACACAAAACTGGTTTTTTTTTGTTCATTTAAAGAACAGAGGAATACGATCTTTTATTTTCTACCCGTAATGGCGCACTGCACGATAACGTGCCGTGAATACACTTGACTTGAGCATTCGTAGTTTTCATACTCTTTCTCTGTCTCTGTTTAGCATTCATTTGCTCAGAGGTTGATGCACTTGCTGCTTCCTGAGCAGCTCTTCTTTTCTCCACTCTAGCAGCTCGCTTCTTCTCTTTCTTTCGTCAGCATCTTTTTGCATTAAAATTGATCAAGTCAGAGTTTGTGTTGCAATTACTTAGTATGTTTTCTTTAATTTTTCACTTAATCTGGCACTTAAGTCTTCAATCTACCTCAGGAATGATTTAAGATATGAAGAGGTAGAGGAAGTGACAGAGGAACAGCCAGAGTTAAAGCAAAGAAGGAAGGATTTGTTTTATGGTGAGCAACACGTGATGCACTAATGTCTCAAAACATTGTTCCCTTGATCTAGAATATTTATTGATCATGTATTATCTGTTTTATCTTCTGAAAGAGTTTGGTGCTGTTCTAGTTGCTGTTTATATTCCTCCACAAGGCAACACAAACAATGCGTTGAACAATCTGTACAACATTATTAAAGAATATAAATGTATATAGCACAACCTGAGGGATTATTTATTTTTGATGGGGACACCAACGAAGCATATTTAAGAAAGGTTTATCCAACATTTAAACCAGCATGTCACCTGCCACACAAAGTGTTATAATACTGTGGATGAATGCTACCCCCCAGTAAAAGATGCTTACCACTGGCTACTGTGCTGTCACCTCGGCCAGTCTGAGAGAGCAGAGACTGAAATGAGAAATGTGCAAGAAACTATGGTACGGTGCTGAACTAAAGAAGCACAGGATAAACTACAGAATTTCTTTAAATCTGTAAACTGGGACATTTTTAGAGATTTGTTATCAGATCTGGTTGAGTATGCAAGCATAGTAACGGTATTCCTCAAAAAACGTGAATGGTTGTGTGGCTATGAAAACAATCTAAATATTTTCTAATAAGAAACAGTGGATTACTGCTAACCTAAGAAATTTACTGAAGGCATGCAACAGTGCATTTAGAAATAGTGAAAGAAATGCAGATATGAACTGAGAAAAGCAATCACAGTGTCACAAATAAAGTAGAGATGAAATTAAACAGCTATAACAATTCGGGCTGCTTTCATCTTACAAAGTAAAAACTAATCCAGTCTCATCTTCATTTTCTCTTCCAGACAAAGTTAATACTTTTAATGCCCATTTTAACTGTTACAAGCATCCTACTAATTAATTTGCTTCGGCACCACATGATTTATCCTTCTTCGTTTCTGTACATGATGCAAGGAGGATTTCCTTTGCACTTCGTAATGGTACATTTGGATAATATAACCTGCTATGCCAGAATCCTCTTTACAGATATAGATAACAGCTCAACACTTAGAACTTCTGTACTATCAAAACTGACCATCAAACTCCTCAATTTAGGACTCAGCACTACCCTCTGCAATTGAATTTTGGACCCCGCATGTACAGATGGTCAGAATCACTTCTTTAATGTTGACTCATTAAAAACGCACCCTACAGAGTGAAATACTGAGCCCCATTTCTGTACTACTTGTTCACCTCTGACTGCACGGTCAGACACATCTTTAACTTCTGAATGAAATCTGCTGATAATACCAACATCATAGGGTTATCACCAAAGATTAGAAAAATGAGAGAAAGAAGAAGTCTGCCTGCTGACTCAGTGTTGCTAGGAAAATAATCTTGTACTTAATATCAGTAAAGCCACACTTTCATGCTCATCTGTGGAGATGCTGTTGAAAGAGTGAGAAGCTTTACATTTCTTGGAGTGACTATTACTAATGTACTAAAGTGGGCACAACAGATTTCATCTCTTGTCAAAAAGGCTTACCAACACCTTTTCTTTCTGTACAGTTCACATTTCTCCATTTGCATTCATAAAATTCTACAGGTGCACATTATAGTCTATACATACTAGCTGTATTATTTCCTGGTTAAGAACCTGCTTGGTGCAAAAATGTAAAGCACTGCAGTCTTGGTGTCATCCGCTGTGATAGATGAACTTCTAGGAAGGAACTCCGCTGGTAGTGGTGTTATATTACCTTTTCTACTATCATTTCGAGGTATCCTATATTTAGTCAACCCGAGAGGATTCAATTAAAAGTATATACAAGTACTGTACATATAAGCAGGAGCAGCAGACCAAGGGTTTAGAAAGAGAAGAAAAAGGCAGATAAGGCTTCATCAAAGTCTAAATTGGGCTCATGCTTAAGTTTGTAATATGGCCTGCCAGATACTTACTTGGAAGAGACAGGCAAAGGAACAGATCTGCCAGGACTTCTCGAATTGGGGGTTAGTACGTTTGAAAATGACAGTACTGTTGCAACAGATTATTTCATCGAGGGTCGCGCACATCTGAGCAAGCATCTTGCGGGAGGCAGGAACAATCTCTGGAGGGGGCGCCAGCTCATCGCTAACACTGTACCACCGTGCCCCCATATTTAATACATGCTTTAGTTCCTATCATCATGAAAATGATATCAAGAATACATCTTAGTAATTAAATTGCTCAGGGAGCTGTAATATCTTAAATGTAATGTATTCTGTGTCCTGTCGGCATAAGTGAAAGCCCGTTTAAGAAACACATAGTGATTCACACACATAGAGCACATAGAAGAACGCATAGAATGCGATACATTTAACGTGCTACTTCAGTTACGATGGGATTTGAGAAACCAGTAAATTAAATGATTTAAATTGGAGTTTATGATGTTCTACTTTAATGACAAAATAAACTACGTGATTAAAATGAAATTTCGAGATTAAAGTTGACATTTGAAACTTTTTTATCTCACTATGTCCCTATTTTTTTTTTTTTTTCACTGTAACCTTTTGGGGCTATATACTTTACATTGATTTGTATATTCAAAGAGGCGTAATTCTGGGAGGAGTTGAGATGGGGCGGCAGGCACCTGCGTTACATTTCACGCTGACCGGGATTTATGTAGTGAAAAAACGTGGAAGTTTAGTGTTTGCACAGATTTATGCATTTTAATTTTTTTGTGTGTACACACATTTCTGTTTTTGTCTGTACACCATGTTTTAGTGTGAATTCTACGCACGACGTTATACGTGAGACTGCTGAATATACACACGCCTGGTCAGCAATAGATCTAAAATCTGGCTACACTTCTTCATATGTCCTGCTTTGTACCTCAGTACATACAAATTATCATCAACTTACTGATAATCTAATTGTCCATCACTTGCTCAGAATATCTGTTGCGCATTTACATGATAATCACCTTTTTCTACCCTCTCAAACCTACAA
>NW_024386194.1:0-1161 GCF_016835505.1 Polypterus senegalus | reverse complement strand
TCTTTTCAAGTGAATTGCAAATGTATACAAATAAGCTTGTGTGATTATTTTACGGCTGTTTCTCCTGATTTTATTAATACTTTAAACAATTTTAATGTATAGCAAACAATTTGTAACTCAAAGTGAAGACCAGATCTTATTTTGCTATGTTTGGAATTTTGCTTCAATAAAATTTGTTGTTTTTAAGACACTTTGGCATCTTTTTTTGAATCATTGAATAAAACTTGTTGTTTTAAAACACTTTGGTATGTGAAATATGCCTTGCTTTATAAAGGGCATGGTTTTACATGGTGGGCAAGGTAACGGTTAGCCCTGGGTGTGTTTGGGATGCACTGCCAGGATTTTTTTTTTTTTCTCTAAAACCTTTTTTTTTTTTTTCTTGTACATCCAATCTGAAAGTTATTGTTTAAAACACGAGCATCTACCATATGTCTTGCTTTATAAAGGGCATGGTTTTTTACATTGTGGGCAAGGTAATGGGATGCCCTGGGTGTGTTTGAGATGCACTGCCAGGTTCCGTGGGTGTGTAATAGATTCTCTCTAAAGTTTTCTTGTACATCCTCTCGCCGGGGTCTGTCAATCACGCTCTCTGTACACTCTGTACACACCCCGGGCGCTGCACGCAGATAGGAGCAGGATGTCTGCTCCGCCCCATTGATGACTTAACTTTTTGACACCTTACAGGCTCCCAAAGGTCCATCTCGGATCACAAAGATGATCAGTCCCAGTTTTAGCATCAAGGCTAAGATCGCCCCTGTGGACGAAAACTCAGACCAGACAGCAGATGTGGTTATAAAGCAGCTTTATTTTTCAGAGTCACGGTGAGAAGAGTTTCAGAAAAGCAGACAATCAAATATACATGACAGCGTCAGGGCTCTTCTGAACCCTGTCTGTTGGGTGGGGCAAGTTTTTATACCCCTAGAATGCGTGATTTAATATCATTATGAAATGCAATAGTCAACACATTTATTATACACAAACCTTAGCCCTTTAACGCCCTTGTGCAACTTGATTTCTTGGCCCTTTTGTTATGGCGTTCAGATGTAAGCTAAGGAAAACGTGATGAGGCAGACTCATGTGTGGAATGCTTAGACCTTGAATCCTTTGCACAAATATTTTTCTGTTTGCTAAAACAAAGCATGATTTTACATGGTTTAGTAA
>NW_024386193.1:0-57544 GCF_016835505.1 Polypterus senegalus | reverse complement strand
ATTTTCTGTTGTTTTGTTTAATAATCCTTTTTTTAATTTCCAGATTGTTAACTCTCTTTTGCTTTTACTGCTATATCACTAGCACAGGTTTTCCCTGCATTTGGGAGGGATGATGCACTTCATTGTAATATTTTTAGAAAATGAACGGAACAACATTGCAACACTCAAGAAATACTGAAGATTGGTGCTGCTGCCTACAAGTATGTATATATGGTCATATATTTATATCTTTATTTTCATTTTAAGAGTCTGAAAAACATTTAGGCCACACAGTGCTTAGTTCAGCTGCCTTGTCTGCAGAATTCTGGGTTTGAATTGCAGTCCATGTACTGTTTGTGTGGATACTATGCATTCTACTTATGTTGATATTGGTTTTTCCTCAAAGTTTCTCACATTTTGTTCCCAAACCCCAAGGCTGTGCTCTGCATGAATGTTCCATTGTCAACTGACCCTGTATAAGTGAATGTGAATGTATGCATGAGGGCATCATGTGATGAACTGTAGCTCAACCAACAGCTGCTTCCTGCTGCTTGTATAGGATCTAACTTCTAAGATCCTGAACTGGCCCGACCTTGATAATGAATGATGGTTGAAAAATTAATAAATTGTTTGGAAATACTGATGTGCATTTCATATTACTAAAGCCCTCTTTAAACAAATTCAGTCTTGAGTGATTAGTAAAAAGCAGTGTATCACTGCAGAGGAAGCTGCTTCATCATACAAAGTGCCTTGGACGGATTCCTGGAAGAATATTTCCTTGGTTGTGACAGGACTGAAGTCCTAATATGGTTGGTTCAGGCTGGTTGATTTAGGCCTGCTAAATATCTTGTCCTAATTAAATGTTTCAGTGAAGCAATAATGAAAAGCTTTGGATATTTGCCCTAGGTCTGCTCATTGCCAGCTTCTTTACAGCAATAATGCATAGTTAGAGACTGAAATGACAGTACATTTTATCCTGACATGCTGCTGCAGCTTTTTACCCTTTTTTGAGTCTTTGGTTTTAGACATTCCAGTGTGAATTAGGTAAATCAAATTTGATTGCTTATTAAAGTAATGTTTGCTATAACCACATTGGAATGCTATGTCAATAGGCTATCTGTATTTGAAAAAAAACATTTTGAAATCTATAGCTGTCTGTCTACAGGAGTGAAACTTTATATATATTAAATAAATTACTTACCATACAGGGTTAGGGGATTTTAAAATGTAAAAGGTTTGAACTACACATGAATTGTTACTGCTTAATTTGATTCAGAACTCATAAAATTTAAACCCCTTCTTTGAAGAGTAGCTAAACAATGAACTTGTATTGGCATAATAAAATACACATTAATTTATATTATTGTGGTGTATAGCATATCATGCAAATAATCCATAAATCATAGAAATGGAATAAAGTGGATGAATGTCATTCTATTGTAAACTACTTAAAACCTTTAGCTGTTTTTGCTTTTCAGTTCTATGTGATTGACACCAAATTAAAACAGTCTATATTTTCAAAATAAGAACTGGCTCTTGGGACATGCACCATTGTCTTACTGGTTAAGGAGCTGGAGCTCGTGTAGGTTAAAATAATGATCAGCTAGACTTAGTCGGTTTCACGTCTATCTACACCATTGACCCTAGAGCTAGAGTTCTAGATCGGTTCTTCATTAGGGTCATCTTTTTGCTACTCTATATTTTCTACTATAAAGAAACTTTGGGGTTTTTTGAGTCTGTTGAAAAGAATAAGCTTTGTGCCTTGTATGCGGAGTTGAATGATTAAAGAGGGGACTTCAACATGACTGAAACTGCAGAGAGAAACGTTTTGATGTTTTTCATTCACAATGTGTACCTAAAACTGTTTCGTGCATAGTCTCTGTATTTTTGGCTGCTGCCTTTTGGGTCACACAGAGTTGTGACTCAAGTTTGTATTTAATGGGAAAGGGTCATGTACGGTCTTGAGTGTCTCGGATGGGTTTCCGTGGTTGTTTAAGCAACAGACGTTGCACTGCTATGACTGTTGGCTCCAGTTTTCAAGACCCTAAGAAATATGAGATTGGGATGCAAAAACTGTTTAAGAAACACTGGTGTAGAGTGGTTGCCTTTTAAAAGGAGGTGTGTGTTGTGCTTTAAATGGTACCAGCTTTTGGCCCTCTATTCCTACTTAAAGTCTTACTACTGTAAAGAACTGTGGAAACTCCTGGGTGATGTGATTGAGAAAAACAGCCTGTCAGATGTGAATCTGAGCGAGGGTTGTTATAAGATTTGCACAAGATGGAGATTATTCATCACAACAGTATATGCCGTCTGACCTGAGATGATAAGTTCTCAACACTTTCATAAAGAACTGTTCTGAGATTGGGGAAAATGCATTGATTAGACAAACCCATCTCAAAAGAGCAGTGAGGGAGCCATGAAATGTGTGATGCATGCATCTGTTCTTTAACAGCCAACTCGATCATCCAAAAGTGCTGCTTCCAAATCTAAAAGCGGGTTGTAAAGAGTTTTTAGATTTGAAGACTTTGCAGTATATGAATACTAAAACTTCTTTGTTCTCTTATTTAGGTGTATTAGTCAACTCATTAATGTGTACAAGAAGCATGTGCCTCATACAGTTATTCCTCCAATGCCCCATGTGCACTTTATGGAAGTGGGATTTCCGGTTTACACAACTCCACTACAGGTTAGATAACTTAAAACATTCTGTGCATTTCACAAGATGGCAATAAAAACTGAATCAACTGCACCACTTATTTTCTGCTGTCAAATGCATTATCTTCAACTAAACACGGACAAAAAGCCATTAATAGTCCTTATTTGGACAGTAAGGTGTTTTGGTCATTTTTGTTCTGGTATCAGTTAGCTCTGAAAAGGTTTACTGGTTCATTTTCATTATATTTCAAGGACTTGCTGGCTTCATCCATTTTCAATTTTTTTCAGTAAGTATGCTGTACATTGGACGCTTTTCTGCACCTTGTTTAATATTCCTTTATTCAGCTGCATATGTATCAGAGGTGACTGCTCTAAGACTACAAGGGAAGCTCTGCCACCTCTAAAATGTCATGAAAATATTTATCAAATATGTGCTATTGAATTTACATTTCTGTTACAAAGAGTACACTAGAACAGGTGCAACTCCATGGCTAGTTCATCCAGAATCAGAAGAGTTGTTTTGTTTTGATTTCTTAATCCCTGCAACTCAAAAACATGCAATTTTAAGGATTGTTTTTCCTCCCAATGGAATCATGCCACTTTTCACATGCCACTTCCTTTAGAAGAATGTTGTTATTTCCACATACTTATTTCAGACCCCATAGTGCTGGTGTTATTCTAGGACTACTTCACTGGCTTTTTTTCTCTTTATTTATCTTTTATGCACTTTACACATAACATTTTCTTTTAACATTCACTTACAAATCCATTGAGGAGATCTGTTAGATTTGCAACTGCTTTTTTTAATGTAAAATGTTTAGCATAAAAAAGTGTACTATCAATTGATTTTCTTGCCCCTAAACTGCCTGCAAATCTAAAGGATTTTTCTGGCTATTTCTTCAAGGCCTCATTACATTAAAATATTTACTTTTTAATGGTTTCCCTTTTCCAAAATACTGCATTTACAGTAGGAGACTGATACATCTTGATGGCTAAATCATAATGCTTTTAAAAAATTACATTCTGGGTGCTGTCATGATTATAATAAAATATTAAGTTCAGACCAACATTTCCTGTGTCCTTTGACGGTTAAAAAAGTCATTGATTACCCTGAATTCCAGTGTTGTATTACTAGATGATTTTTACCAGACAAATAATGTTTCTCACTTCTGACTCAACCATGGTGTTAATATAAACATAACTATTTGCTCTCTCAGCTTGTTTCGAGGTCCATTGGGCCCTCTAATATTACATGTATGTCTGCTGTGAAGCTTTCTATTTTATCTCAAACTAATTGCCATTTACAGCAGTCTTATATTTTGATTTTATGTGTGGTATATGGACAATTGTCAATCTTTTCAACCTTGTCTTTCTTTTTATAAATGTATTTTTTAAATGTAATGTGATCATTTATATACTTAGCAACTTCCTAAGAATCCACACAATTTTTATTGTTCTACTGTCTCCCTCAATCCCTCAGTCAGTATAGCCCAAACATATACCTTTATAATATATACTGTACATAGTCAAAATTATCTTGAAAGGTAATTTATCTTCATTTACAGATCCCATCTGGCATAAAAGACACTCAACACCCTATAAACTGGTCATCCTCTATAAGGTGTTATCAAAGGACAACGCTAATGTCACTTTTCCATTTTGCTCTCTCAGACATGTCTGATTTTTCTCATATTTGCTCTATTTCCTAGTCTGATCCTTTTTTCACTACCCTGCTTGGCCTTGAATTTTTAATATTATGTTGATTTGTGTTTCTTTTTCAAATTCTTTATCTGCTGGATCCTGTTGTGTGATGTTATTTTTTAAAAAATAAATCTTCATTTGTCCATCAATCTTCATTACTGCTGTTATCCCATTTGTGAAAATGATTCCATCAATAATTATGTGTAATGCTGCCTAACATACTGTGTACCAGTCATCTTTTGGTGCTAAAAGCTTGAGGTTCTCTGTTCACCCTTAAATAACTCAACATCGTCATCAACTAGAAGCCTTGTATCCATTCATTTACTGAACAGACTTTTAAAATCACATTAATTAAACCACAGATGATTTTGGTTTAATCCAAAGATAGCAATAGACAGTCTGCATTCAAAATATGCACCATAAGCACCAGTTAGAGGCTGTTGGCCGAGTGGACCTTTATCTGGTCAGGCATTGGACCATTCATGGTGTGCCCATTCCTTTAAAATGTGATGGATGAGGGCAGTTCATAGTGATCTCTAATAACTATCATACAGTAACTGTCTGATTGTAGAAAATAACCTATTATATAGTTTTACAATGTTTTAATTATTTTTCTAAATTTTGGTAATGCTATTTCATTAATAGTTTCGAAGATTGGCCTTTTATGTGTGCTATAATTTTGTGTGTAGGTGTACCTGTATATAAGCCACCATTCTGTGTGTCTGGTCTCTATGTTGCTTTGTGGCTATTAGCAAGTGATGCACATATCATGTGTTGTAATGTTTTTATAAAACTTGTCCATTTGCTTTAAAAGGTGTCTGAACTCTGTTGAAAAAATGCTTTTGCCCAGATATTTTGGTTAGAATTAGGATATTTTTACAAATTTCAACCATTAACACTGTTTGTAATTTTGGATATATCTAGCTTCTCTTTGTGGTATTTAAAAAATATTTTGCCACCCGTTTAATTAATGCTGTCTGTCTGACACTTGTGGAAAGTTCAAGGCAGGCAAGGTAATAATAACTAGACACATAAACAAAACTCTTGATTAAATATACACTATTAAGATTCATGTTCTATTACTGAAAAAGTCAATCAGTAAAATTTAATTTTACATGGAGCACATACAGCAGACCATCACAAGACATTTTGGAAAGTACACAATTAATAAAACATTTTGAATTAATGACTACAGAATTGGATAAAATAGACCTAATAAATGAGATGAATAACAAAAACCAGGAATTTTTAAAAAATATTAGGGTCATGCCTATTGTTGAAAGACTCACCTGGCAAGTGCCCCGGCCGGGCCTGTAGTATGGTCCAGACAGTCCAGGTTCTTTTTTTAAAAACAAACTTCTTTTCTACAGGTCTTGCATCCCCAGTACCACAATACAATCCTTCCTTCCTTCCTTCCTTCCTTCCTTCCTTCCTTCCTTTCAAATTTCCCTTTTTTGCTCTTCTAGATGTGTTGTCTTTCCTTCCAACCCAACTCCCAGAACAGAGTGGAGGGTTTTTTTTTAACTCCAGTCCCAGGAGTACTTCAGTGCTTAATCAATTGCCTTTAGGAAGCAATTCGGGGTTAGGCAGGATTAAAGCGCCTTGCATCATCACAATCTCACACCCCCCCAGCGGCACCCACAGAACCCTGACAGGGCAGGCCCTTTGGGACTACAATTCACATGCTGCCCTGTAGATGTCCATGATGGGGCTTGCCTGATGGGATACTGCCACTCAGTGTACAGGGGATATTCTGCCCCATAGCAGATAGTCACCCACTGTGCTGTCCTTCCTGGTTCGCAAGTCCATCCCCACCATATCCACTGTAACATCCTGGCACAGATATTAAATATTGTCATTCCCTCCTGATGTTCTGTTATCAAAGCCCCTGGGGAAAGGAGTGGGGTCCACTCCAGCTGGGTCCCTAGGTTGTCCCTTACAACGCTTATACAAAGGTTTATAAAGAGATGAACACTTAAAGCTCTTTTCAAAGGCAGTTCAAGTTTGTTTTCAGTTAGAATAAACCAATAAAGTTAAAATATTTTATTTTGTTGAAAACAAATTTTGTAAAGGGAACATAAACACATTTCAAAGACAAAGTTAATATATTACACTCTTTCCTATTGTTCTGCTAGTATTTACAAACCCACATAAATCTTGCATACGAAAATGAAAAGCATTACATCCATTTGATTTGCAAAAATAATTCCTATGGTAATTGAGTTTTATTTTTACTAGCCAAGTACCCAGCATTGCCTGGATATTTGTTTAGAATAGGTAAAGAAAGAAAACAAAAGATTATGTGTTTTTGTTTTTTACCATGTCCTGTTGACTGTGAAGCAACCAGAATTGATGTCTGAATGCTGGCGACTAGCCTTACAGTTTTTCTCTCAGGTGGAGCGTTACTTAGCTCTTGCTGACGCGTCACGCCTGATACTAAAACTTTATTAAAAATATTTTTGTATATTTTTAAGATTCGAACCAGACCGGAGACAAAAGTGAAAGAAAAGAAGAGAAGAAGGAAGAGATGGAGGTAAAGGGTAGGGGTTCGTATAGAATAAACAATAAATGAACCAGAATCAGCTTCTAGACCTGCAGAAAGGAGGGGAAAAAACAAAAAACCACAAGACAAAACATTGCTGCATCAGCTACATGAGATATATAAAAGTAAAAAATGTTTGCTACAATCATACAGTATTATTACTGAGGCATTTAGGAGCCACCACAACCTTAGATCATGTGCTGAAGATGTCAAGTCATACTTATGAGAATCACCATAGTGAGCACCTGTTAGGTGACAAAGACGCTTGTATGTGTAAGTTTCTCTATAGGAGCATCCAATAGTGAGTGTGAAGGGCCACAGACTGCCAAAACGTGGGAAGATGGAGGGGTTCCAAGCCCAGAGATCCAGAGGTCACCCCAGAACGCGGAGACCCCAGGAGGCGGGCACCAAGAAGCCCCAACCCCAGAGGCGCAGGGATCGCCCGGGGTCATAACCAGCAGCCTTTACAGAGTCCCGGAGATATCAAGGGCAAGCCCTCAGGCCTGCCCGCAGCGCTCTCCCGTCGGTCGGCCGGAACCCAGCAGCCGGGACCCAAGGGCCACCCCGCCCGAGGACCCAGCAGAGCCTAGGAACCAGATCCCACCAGGCAGCCACCGGGAGCTACCAGACAGATGCTTAAGGCAGGGGAGGGTAGGCAAGATGTTGTAGTATTGCCAGATGTCCCAGGAGAGGGGAGGAGTCCAAAACCCCACCTGACATATACAGTCACACACATACACAGTCATACACTCCCTCCCTCATGCTCTCACATACACATACAACCCAAGACTTACAAGGATGTACCAGACACCCATTCACACTCCCCACACAACCCTACCTAACTCTGGTCCCCGGTGTACCTGAGGACAGCCATTCCTGGACGCCAGAGTTAGCCCGTCCCCAGGGTAATAGTGAGCAGGCACCCCGTCCAGCGACAAAGCAACCCACCACTCCAGACCACAGGCACCGGCCAGCTCCCCTCCTAGCCTCCAGCCCGGCAGCTAACTGGAGAACAGAGGTGTAATAAGACCTCTAGTCTCCCTCCGCCTGCTCTAATGTAGTGTTGGTGTGTGTTTATAAGGTGCATTTTGTGGTTGGGGGGATGCGGGCAGTGCCTGCACCATGTGGCCTACACCAGCTGATGCCAACACACAGCCCCACCTCCCCCAAAACTCTCCGTGACTAGGGTGCAGTTTAAAATTGAAGTGGACACTGGCACTTCGGAGTGAGGCTGAAATTTCCCCACCGGATGCCGTTGAGTGTGCCACTCCCAAGGCCCTAAGGTGCATTTGTGTGGAATGTTTTTGTGGAAGTGTTTAATGTGCAAATAAAATTGGGGTGTAGGCTGCCACAGGACTGCGGAAACGGGATCCATACCCATACCCCCTGACTTACCCACACCCCAAGGCCCTATGTGAATGTTTGTGTGATGATGTGAAGGAGCAGGAGGAGGAAAATGTCTGAGGATGGGGAGGAACGGCTGAGGGGCCTGAGCCTCCAGGGAGCCAGCTCCCCACTGGCCCCACTAGGCACCTCCGTCCCAAAATCCACCCGGGGCACGGAGGCCCCAGCCTATCTAGCCATGGCCCGAAGCAGCAGCATCACAGAGCCCCACACCACCCCAGCAGAATATTTACTCCCATCCCCACATTTACTCAACATTCAGATTAAGTAAGACATAAGATACCCAGGTAAAGCTGGATCCTCCCCCTCCCGGACATCCCCCTCCCCCATGGTGTAACTGCCGCACGTTCCGGCCCTCTTCCCGCAGCTGCATATGCCAGGACCCAATCCCAAGGCCCCACCCATGTCCCATCCGGGACGGCCGCCCATACCCTAAGCCACCAGGCCCACACCCAGACCAACCCAGGGCATTGCAGCCACTAGGCAGCACCGAGCCACCGCAAGACCGCCCTTAGCCCACACACAACCACCAGAAGCCCACCCCGGAGGTAACCCAACCACCAGAGTCGGGCAGCAGCCCCCAGCCCAAGACCCCCTAGTGAACCCACCCAGGGATCCTCCAGATTCCAAGCTCAGACTCTCCACCACATCAACCACAGCATCCCGCAGGACAATATCAATGACCCTCCATCATCGCTATGTGATGGAACTGATCAAAGGACCAGAGAGATTGATTTGAAGTGGAGGCAGAGGCTGTCTCAAGTGTAATATGATCCAATTAAAGATTTCTATACTGGTTAATGCAAAGATTATCTTTCTTTTTCCAGTTTATGAGGATAGTTTTCTTAGCGATGCATATGGCAGTGAGAACCACGTGAACCAAATTTGTTTCAATCGGACATCCTCTAGGTTCCCAGCAAGCAAAATGAGGGGAAGTTGGGATATCACATTTTAGACACTTTGACAGGTCTTCACATACTCTATACCAGAATCCCTGAACAGGTGGACATGACCACAGTGCGTGGATATAACTGTCAGGAATGTTGTCTGTGCAGTGTGTGCAGGTGTCAGATGGCACAAATCCCATCCTGAACATCCATGACCTGTATAGTGTACTCTGTGTAGAATTTTTGTATTGAATTAGTTGTAAATTGGGGTTTCTGATCGTTTTAAAAGTTTTTAAACAGGTTTGGGACTAGAAAGTCTGATCAAAGCTAACTAATAGATCCTCCTCCCATTTGCCTATAGGAATTGCTATTGTATCATCTATTTTGGTCAATGTTTTATATACTTTAGACAGTAATTTGGGGTGTTTGAGATGACAGAAGTCTAATACCCTTGATGGTGTTTGTAATTCTACTTTAAGCTTAAATTTTTCTTTAACTACTGATTTAATTTGGAGATATTCTAAAATCTATTCTTGTCTATCCCAAATTGGGAGACTATTCTGTTAAATGGAATGAAATCCAATCCTTCAACTATGTGTTCCATGTATAGAATTCCTTTACTTTTCCAGTATGGGAGGTTCATCATTTTATTGTTTTGCAATATGTCAGGATTATTCCAGATGGGTGTGCGTCTGCATGGAATTAGTGAAGACTCCGCCATTTTTAGATATTCCCACCATGCTGTCAGTGAGGTACTGATATTAATACTTTTAAGGCTTTCATGCTTTCTTATTTTTGAGCTAATAAACGGTAGGTCCGAAAGCTCTATAGTATTGCAAAGTGTCTGTTCTACATCTAACCAGGACTCATCCAGCGGGTTATGTTGTAACCATCTTGGTATATATTGGAGCCTGTTGGTTAAGAAATAATGATAGAAGTTGGGTAGATCCAGCCCTCCTTTATCTTTTGTCTTCTGTAGTGTTTTTAAGCTAATTCGTGGAGGTTCATCCTTCCAAAGGAATTTAGTGATGGAGGAGTCCAGAGATCTAAACCAATCAGATGATGGCTTGTTTGGGATCATAGAAAATAAGTAATTGATTCTTGGCAAAACCATCATTTTAATTGTGGCAACCTCCTATAAGTGATATGGTAAGGATTTCCATCTAGCAAGATCATCTTCCACTTTCTTTAATAGTGGGATGTAGTTTAGTTTAGTTAGATCTGCCAGCCTGGGAGACACATGAATGCCCAGGTATGTAATATTCCCTGATTCCAATTGTGTATTAAGGGAATTGACAAAAGAGAAATTAATTGGAAGAACTGTGGATTTTAACCAGTTTATTGAATAATCTGAAACTCTTGAAAAGGAGTTTATTAGTTCAATTGCCTGGGAGAGAGAGGATTGAGAATTCTGAAGATAAAGTAACACGTCATCTGCATAAAGACTGATTTTATGTTCTATGTTCTTACACTTTATGCCTTTAATAACTGTAGTTTGCCTGATTGCTGCTGCTAGTGGTTCAATAAAGATAGCAAATAGCGAGGGGGAGAGAGGGCATCCCTGCCTGGTCCCCCTCTGAAGACAGAAGCTATCTGATGTTTGGTCATTTGTCCTGACGCGTGCTGTTGGTGAACTGTATAAAAATTTTAACCAGTTTATGAAGAAGTTTCCAAAACCAAATTTATGTAAAGTTGCAAATAAGAACTTCCAGTTAACTCTATCAAAAGCCTTTTCTGCATGGGGAGATAATATACTGGTTTCCATGTTTCTGCTATAAGAAAAGTCTATTAAGTTGAGTAATCTACGTGAATTTGTGGATGAATGTCTCCCCTAATGAAACCAGTTTGGTCTGGATGTATTATGAAAGGGTTACCTTCTAATCTTTTGCAAGGGCTTTACAAATTATTTTCAGGTCAACATTAATAAGAGAAATTGGGCATAGCTGGTAGGAAATATAGGATCTTTGCCTGGTTTTAACAGGAGACTAATGTTAGCTGAATTCATGTTTGGCTGTAGTCTACCATTTTCTTCTATTTCACTCATCATTCTGAAGAATGTTGAGCCAGAATGATCCAGAATTCTTTGTAGAACTCTGCTGGAAACCCATCTGGACCTGGAGCCTTCCTATTAGGGCATGGAGTTAAGAGCTTCCTGAAGCTCATCTGATGTTAATGGCTGAGTCCAGGACTGTAGCTTGGCTATCTGATAATTTAGGAAGTATTATCCTGTCTAGAAACTCATTGATCTCATTATCTGATGGGTTAATCTGTGGTGAGTACAAGGTTTTGTAAAAATCTCTGAAAGTGTTGTTTATTCTTTCAGGGTCATATATTATATTCCCAGTTGAGTCTTTAACAGCAGATATGGCAGTTTTCTCTTGTTTATTTTTAACTGGTTGGCTAAAAACTTGCCTGATTTATTACCGTGTTCAAAGTTTTCTATTCGTAGTCTTTGTGCTAAAATTGTGTTTTTGTCAATAATTCCTTTAAGTTCTAGTTTACTTTTTACGCAATTTGTTTTGTAATTCTTCTTCTGGGGATGCCTCTAGAGACTTAATGATTTCTTCTAATTCCTGAATACGTTTGTTTTCTATTTTTTTCTTATGTGATGAGAAGGAAATTATTTTACCTCTCATCACTGCTTTCCCTGCCTCTCAGATAACAGATGCTGATGTTCCAGGAAGGTCATTGTGTTCTAAATATAAAGCCCACTCTTTTTTATATTATTCCACAAAACCTTCATCTTTAAGCAGTGACGTATTAAACCTCCAGTTTTTACCTGATGGGATTGTTTTCTTATTTAACAGAGTTAAGGAAACTGGAGCATGATCGCTGACAACTATAGGGTGTATCTCAGTGTCTGAAATGTCAGCCAATAATGAGCTGCTGACTAGAAAATAGTCCAAACGTGAGTGAGAGTGATGAACATGTGAGAAAAAGTATACCTCTACGGCTGGGATAAAAGATCGCCATGCATCACAAAGCCCATAATCACTCATATACTGTTTGACTATATTAGTGGAATGCCAATTGCGCCTGAGTCCCAGCTGTACTGAGCCTGTCTGAAGAATGATCCATCCAAAATTAAAATCTCCCAAGTATAAGTGGACAGTCCAAGTGTTCAGAGAGTACAGAGAAAAAATTATGAAAGAATGCGGGGTCATCTATGTTTGGACAGTATATGCTAACAATACATAAGCTTTGATTTTTGTATAGATAGTTTTAGTATTATAAATCTACCATCTGGATCTGAGACTGTGTCCAATACTGTGAAATTTGTATTTTTGTGTATTAAAATAGCTACACCTCTTTGTCTAGAGTTATAGGTGGAGAGAACAGTCTGGAAACTCAGATGTTTTAAGTTCATCTGCAACTGTGGTAGACCTATGAGTCTCTTGTAATAAGACAACATCTGCCTGCATTCTTTTAAGCTGATCAAAAATCTTTAATCTCTTCTCTCTAGAGCCAGTTCCATGAACATTCCAACTGACAAACCTTAGTGTACCCATAGTTGTGTGTGTGATTAGCTAATGTATGTTGCCTTCATGTGAGTTAGTTAAGTAAATAAATGTATAATTTAATCTGAAGAAAAAAGAAAGAATAAAAAATAAAAATATATATATATATAAATAAAAATAAAGCAATATATAAGTAAATAAAAAAATATATGTATAATAATGCTAATAACAATAATAATATTAATGCTGATGATAATAATAATATTAATGCTGAAAATAAATAATAGATAGATAGATACTTAATGCTGATAATAATAGTGCTAATGATAATAATAAAAAAATAAAATACTAATAATAATAATAGTGTTGACAATAATAATAATAATAATAATATGCTGATGATAATACTAATGCTGATAATAATAATAATTCTGATAATAATACTAAAGCTGATAATAATCAGACAATAATAATAATAATAATAATAATCAGACAGAACCAAAAGTGTTTGTGGTTGTATGATAAAATGTAATTATAATCTAGTGTTTGTATGCGCTTTGTGTGTTGCTGACTGAGTGGAAAGTTGTGTGATTGTGTCATGCGGATGTAAAGTTCAGAAGCAGGTAAAATAAGGAAAGGAAAGAGTGATAAAGGTTAAGAAAAAGAAAAAAAGTAAAGAAAAGGTGTTAGAGGTGTGGGGTGGAGAGAACAGGTGATCCCATGATCTAAACACGATATAGCAGCTTTTTTTTTTATATCCTGACATGCTCATACTCAGTGAATCCCGATAAGAATAATAAACTTGTGACCTGATGTTGGGCTAATAAAGCCAGTCTGTCACTCCTCGCTCCTTGTACAGCCTGTTGTTGACGTAGAGCTTGTCCACAGAAATGCACAGCGTGGCTCCTTCTTGGATGAATTTTTACGATGGGAACAGAACTCTGCGCGATCCAAAATTTCTTTAGGAAATTGATCATTCACGCTAAAATTTTTCCCTTTGAGCTCTTTCCCGTGGCTTTTTAAAAAAATCCTTCTGTTTAAAATGCTCAAATTTAGCCACGATGGGGACGAGGTCTTCTGCTGTCTGCTCTCTCTTGGCTCCAAGGCGTATGTACCCGTGAAAGGTGATGTTTTTACCGCTTTCTTCGGGTATCTTCATGTGGGTCTGGAGAAAATACTTGATTGTTTGTTGCAATCCTCCGTTGTCCTCCCGCCTGCTCCGCAGGCTCTAACACCGATTGTCTCTCATGCTGCGGCCTGAAGATCCAAAACCGTCTCCTTCAGGGTCTTGTTGTCCTGGGAGATCCGTGTCAATCCCTCTGTCAGGGAAGACACAGTCTCCTGAGGAGCGTTTTCAGCAGCAAGCGCTCCACCTGATCCTGGCTGAATTCCAGAAATTGTCGGAGGTTCTGGAACTCCTGGTGTAGAATTTCAGCAGGTGAGTCGTCCCTCAAATCCCAAAAGCCTTTTTCTATAGAATCTAATAATTCTAATATATTCTTGCGGGGAGATGAGGTCGCCTCAGGGGAATCTTGAGGACGGCTTCTCTTGGTAGCAGGTGTTTCCGTGATAGCTGCTGCTTTCTTAGGCCCCATGACAACAGACTCAAAAACTTGATCAATATAATTTTGTAAACTTTCCAAATTTTCTTCACTTACCTCCAGGTTGAGTGAGTTATACTTACCGGATTAATTGCGTTGTCAGTAAATAAATTTGGCTTAAAATGTGTTTAATTGTTTAGAATGTTCAGCTAAAGAGCTGCCATCTGCTTCAAACGCTGTGAGAATCGTGATCTTCCTAGCCAGCACTTCTCTCTCCCAGCATGCTCCCTATTCAGATTATGTTTTTAAATGGCTAATTTGTTGTTATTGTTTTGACCCATTGTCACCCAAAATTGCCTCCATTAGTGTTTCTGCTCGAGTTTGTGAAAAAACAAGGCAGCTTGGCCAATCTGGGGATGACAGGCAGGCCCCCTGCTTGCCCAGGGTTTAGGAAAGGGTCATGAGATTTCCGGCCCAAAGTGTAGGGGTAAGCATTTTTTTTGGGTTTCTAAAAAAACACGGGTGGACTCATCAAAACAAAAACCAAAAACCCAAACCCCTTTTGGATTTGGTAAGGGATTCGGAAATATTTTGAAATTTTTAAAAAAGGGGAAAGAAAAAAACCTTTAAAAAATCGAAAACCCACCCGGGCAGGGCCAGGGTACGGGTTTTTCCCTGTCTTTTAAACCCTTTTGCCTGGTTTTATGAATAAAATATTTTTACAACTTTAATTCACCTCTCTCCCCTCAGCAAAGAAACACAAAAAAAAGTGCCCAAAGTTTTCTGGCCCGGACGGGGGGAAAGGGAAAGCCAGCTGACTTGAGCGGACCACCTCAGTGATCCCCCCGGGACCCGCCAAACCCCCCGGCAGTGCAGCAGCCCCAAAAATTTGATGCCCTGTGCTGAGATGGTTTTGGAGGAGCCCCCGCCCCTTCGTACCCACAGTGACTGGGATTTAAAGATTTCAAATCCCCCCAGGGGGGGAAGTACTGAAAATCCCCATTCTTGTACAATCACCGCCTGGTTTGCTGTTAGAAACATGGGAAAAAAACCAAATTAAAATAATTTTTTTTTCCCCAGCACTGTGACAGTTGACGAGGAAAATACAGTACTCTTCCCGGGGAAAATTTTAAGGGGGAACATTGGGGGGTGAGTGGCACACTAGCACCCAATAGTTCATTGACGGGGAGGGAAAAGATAGGTATTTAGTAAATCTGATGGGGGCTCGGGAAAGGAAAGGGGGACATAATAACACATAACGCAAGCCTGCCAACCGGCCCGGGGTTCTAAGTCTTTATGCTGGAAGGACTATTTTTGAGGACCCAGACGCCACAAGAATGGGTCACCCAGGAAGTTGATAAAAAAGACGGGGGTTGGATTTAAAAAGTAAAAAGGGGAATAAGAGAGCGGGGGGGGCCCGGAAGGGAAGGGAGATGGGAGATGGAAATAAGAAAGTTTTTTGGGTCAAAATAAAAGGGTTGTTAAGGGAACCATATCGATGGATATGTTCGATTGGTAGGAAGGGTTATTAAAGACAAATTTTGGGAAGGGGAAAAACAGAATGAATTGTTGAAAGCCAATGAAAAAAAGGGGGAAAAGAAAAGGAAAGCGGATTGCATTGCAAAAATTTCGAAGATCCGGTCCACAGATAGTTGTAAAAGAAGAGTAACCCAAAAAGACCCCGTACCCTGTTTTTTTTGCCCTCCCCACCTTACCAACCCCCCACACCTGGCCCCTCCTTTCCCCACCCCCCAAATGCACCGAAGCACCCCAGGTAAAGACAACCCCTCAGGAGTGGTTTTTGATGAAGGGTCAGACCGGGGTCGGGACATCAGTTGCCCAATCCATCTCCCCTCACTGACTGGGAGCCAAACTTCTGCCCGGCCCCCCTTCCATTTTATTTCTTTTCCCCCAAAACCCCAGAAGCCCCTTTTTGGCTTGAATTTTCAGCCTCTATAGGGGCCCCAAATCCTTGAAACCCCCACCAAGGGGGGGGCCCCCGAACTTACACCCCATGATTCACAAATTGGGACATTCAAGACTAAAAAGATGATTTTTTTGATGCCCACCCTAAGGGCATAGGGGATAATTTTGTGGAACAGCTTGACAATTGACAATAGAAACCCCACCCAGAGTCCAAAGTTTTAAAGAGGGAAATTTCACCACCTGGGTGACTGTGAGTCGGGGAAATAGAACGGGGTTTGGGGGGGTCAAAGTTCATCAGGAGAGGGCCGGGGGAGAGGTGTTTGGCACAAAAAAGGGGATTGAGAAAAAATTGCAGAAAAAATATAAGAAAGGCACAGACTGGCCCCTTATCTCAGCCGCTAACAAAAAAAAGATTAGACATTGATGAGTGGGAATAGAATTCAAGACCGGGCAATCACCAGGTTTGGAGAATGTCGATGATCGAATCTGCCGGTTCCTCCTTTTTGCCGGGGGACTGGGGATCGTTTTAAGACAAAGTGCGATTTCCATTGAAGAGCCACAAGGGTTAAGCAGCATGGGCGCTGAAAAAAAACCAAGCAAAGACAGTCTGACACTCAAACTGCTTTTAATAGCCCCCGATGAACTATTACAGGAGGGGGTTTAGCAAAGGGACAGGAGCTGGTTTACGGGACGGGAGAGCACGAGGGAGGGCGGGGCTTTTGGGGCCCCATCCGCTGGGCAATCTACAAAACCCCTTTTACCCTCCTCCTTAATCCCAATATGACCCTGTAAAAATATAGGGATGATCCCCAGATAGACACGGGGGGCACGGGAAAAAAGTACAAAGACTTTTTTTTTTTTTCAGCTGTAACCCCCCCTGCCCACAGCCCCACAGCCCCAAAGCCCAAAAAACACAATCCTTTTTCCCTTTACCACCACTCCCCACGCTTAGTCCTCCTCCTCCCACTTGGCCCCTTTTTGGGTGGAGGCTGGCCCGCTTTTTTACCCCATCTGAAGTGTTCCAGGTGTACCCCCTGGTCCCAATTCCTCTGGGTGTAGACCATCCAGCCGGGTTCTGATCGGGGGCCAGGGGCCACCCCATCTCCCAACCGGGTTTTGGAGGGCTCCATGTCCCGGAGCCAGCGGGAGTGGGAAAAGAACATTGGCCAGAAGGCGCCACCTAACGCCCCGGGGGGTATTGGGTCCATGGGGCCCCCGAACATAAGCAAAGGGGGCCCCGCCAGGCATGGGACCTGGGGTCCATCACACCCGATTCCCCTTTTAAATGTAAACTACATTTCCCCCGGGCGTCCTCAGCAAAAAAAATCCCTGGCACCCTGTTTTCCTGACCCCGAAACAGCATTATAGGCACAACCCCAGCCACCGCCCGTTCCTGCTCACTAAACTCAGAGACGATCCCTTTTTTACATTTTTGTCAACCCCCGAGACTTTTCCCTTTTTGACACTGGGGCCACCGTCCACCCCCTTGCTGGCTAAGGTCCCGCCCCGAAGAAACTGTAATGACTTTTACTGCATCTGGACAAACACATGGTTTACTGGTTTCAAAACCCCGAGTTCAGCTGCATTCTGGTGGTTCCATTTTTAAAACACCAATTTTTTAAATCATTTTGCCCTGTTAACCTTCTAGGAAGGGATCTCATGACAAAGTTTCTATCTATTTCTATGACTGACCGGGTTTTTTTGCTCATCTCCCAAGATTTTCCAAATTGCCCCCCCCAAAAAACCCTTTTTAGCCTGACTCAAATATTTCCCACACACCATCCTCCTTAAAGCCCTACATTTTTTCCTCCTGTCTTTTTTCCCCACTTACAGGTCCCCGAAACTTTCATTCTGCCCAATATTTCCCTGTAGAAGTAGACACCCCCCGGTGAATCCTTTCTTTCTTCAAGCACTTGCCCCAAACCCCTTTTCCACCCTTTTTATCTTTATTTCATCCACAAAAACTGCCCCCGGCCCATCTCACATGTTCACAGAGTATTTTCACCGGAAGTTCAGTACCCCATGTTTTTTCCCAAACGGACTGTCCATTGGGGGAAATCGACCATGGGGAGAACAATGTCTTAAAGGAGGTTTCAGTTTCTCCGGATTTTTTATATTCGACCATTTGATAACCAAAGTTGTGCTTCAAACTGATTTTTTAGTACATCGGGGATTGTGCCCCCTTCCCTTTCTGCTTTTTATTTTAAAAACCCCAATTTGAACCTCTTTGAAAAACAAAAACCCTCAAAGAGGGCGTTTAAAAGTCAAGCTATACATTAAAAAAGGGAAAGGAAATGAATGAAGAATTATTGATTAATTTTAAACAGGCTGCATAAAAAAACCAACCCTTTTTTCCAACAGAGAAATGATGAGGACCCTGATAACAAAATTTCTTTACAGAGTGCAGCCAATACCGAAAAAAGAAAATGGTCCAAAGAAGGGTCCTCTCTGATGGAGTCTGACCATACAAAAATCAAAACCCCCCCCAAAGGCTTCCCTTTCCCCGGTATGGCAAAAGCTTATGGCCTCGAATTTTCTGGAAGAGACGCCATGGTTCAAAATGTTGAAAACATTGGGAAGCTGTAGGCTTCTACATATGCAGAGCAGTTCTGCAGCCGGGATTTGTCAAAAGTTTAAGGGGAAAAGGCACCCCGGTAAGTCCCCCGATCCCAATCCAATGGGTCCGTTTTAACACCTCCAAAAAGGATTTCATTGAACAACCCCGCCTAAAAGGGTTTCCTTTTCCTTTTGATTGTGCATGTGTTTCCCCAGGGTGAGGCTTTTCCCCTTCAAAACAACGATGCCAAAACAGTAGCTAAAAAACAATTTAAAAAGATTTTCCAAGATGGGGGACCCCAAAAATTGCAAAAAAGATAATCACTCCTTTTGGGAAATTTCCCTTTTAAAAAGAATTAACACCTGGGGCCAAATCAATGTAATCATTACTGTAAAAACCATCCACAGAGCGGGGGTCGTAGAACATGCAATGGCACCCCAAAAACTGCTTAAAAATTTGAAAAAACCATTTATCCAGCCAGACGTTTTCCCCCCGGCTTTAAGGGATTGAGAGGGCGGACACAAAAATTTGGGGTATCACCGTTTAAACTGACCGACGTCCAAACCGGCAGGTTTAGGAAAATAATTTCAATTACAATGATTTCTCTCCATTTTTCGCCCCAGCCCTCTTAAAAGCCACCAGCAGGTTAATCAGGGTGGGCCCCGGGGCCCAAAATTTCAAACCATTTTAAAAATTAAAATTTTCCTGCCGGGCCCCAAGGGCACCCCCCCCTTTCCTTCCAAAAAGGGGGGCCCCCACCCAAAGAAAAAACCCCCGGTAAAAAGAAACCCGGGGGGCCCTTTGTTTATCATTTAAAAATTGGAGCAGAACAGGAAACCCCCAAACCAGTAAAAGGAGGGATCACCACTTCAGTGCAAATTGATTTCTGTCAATTGTTATGGGGAGTGGGAACAAGAACAATGGGTCGGGTCAGACAAATTGTTTGGTTTGGTCCCGCCCCCCACAAACTGATGAATTGATGGGCCTTGTCTTTGTGAAAAGATGATGGGATATTTCCTTTAAAAGCCAAATAGGGCTTAAAAGGCTCTTTTTTATAATTGGGCACTAATGGCTGGGGGGAGAATCGTAATCCTTGATTGTTCACTTTAGAACCTACTGTTCATGACGCTGGTACTTACCCTGGGCTTGTCTCAGGAACTGACCCCTTGGGAAAATTTTATATTAGGGACAGGCCCCCTTTCCCTTTCCCCTCCAGTGTTTCCCCATTCCACCCTGTCACTACTCCCTTCACCATCTAAATGGCCCCTATAGCGATGTTGAACCTAACCACCTTAACAAGCACTTTTTCAGTAGAAACTGGTTAGGAGAACCAGAATAGAGGTTGCAGTGGGTAATCTATTCAGCAAAACAGGTTAACGCTCCATTGCTACGCCCGAGCTACACGCCTCATTTGCTACAGTCCCTTCCCACTACCAACATTTCTGGGTCCCAGGGTTTCTTGCCTTTCCCCTATTTACTCCCCCAAAAACCCCCCAATTCAATTGTTACCATTTTTCTTTCCACCGTCATATGACCACCCCAGTTTAGTCCCCAAAAGGTAACAATGAATCAAAAGGGAAATGCTTGGGGAGGGGAATTACCTTTTTCCTTCGCTCCCAAACCTTCCGTAACTCCTCCTCTTTAATTCCACTTTTATTTTTCCTACTTTCCCAAACTACCCCTAGATCTGATATTTGTGGGTGTGCAGGTCAAAACTATTCAATCTTTCCTTCCCGTTGGTCTGGGACTTTTGCCCCCACGAGCCCCTTCCAATTTTCCCCCTCTTACCTCCCATTTACCTCCCATTCCCCCTCCCCCTTTCCCACCAACCGCTCCCCCCCAGCTCCTTTCCTTTTTCCCCGCAAGCCCAGGAGATATATTTTTTCCATAGGGGGTTCGAGGAGTCCCCCAACAAAAGGGGATAGGGTGCTGGGTTTAATAAATACCCCCGGTCACAAAAAGAATGGACGATTAATTATTTTTATTATACCAAAACCATTCCCCAACTACTAAAAAAAGCTGTGGAAGGTATTCATAAAAGAGGATTTCCCCAAAGACTTAAAATTTTGGGCCCAGATATTTTATTTAAAAAAAGGTGGGGTTGCATTTTTTTGCTGTCATATATCCCCAAATTGCACCCGATGGGTCTATTACCCCGGGACTAGGCCTTAACCCCTTTTTAAAGAAACCCCTTGCACTTAACCCTTGGGGTCAGTGGGTCCACCCTTTGATCCTGGGGGGAAGGCTAAAGTCATGTTTATTTCTTTGGCAGTAGCATTAATCATCCTTCCTTGTTGGATGTTGCATCTTTCCTCTTATTCGCTATATTGTACCCAAGTACTTCACTGCCTCCATGGCCAAGGCCTATATGTTACACTCAGGAACGATATTTCCCAAATTGCTTCCAGTTTCCTCATCCCTTCCCCTCCCTCCTCCTTCCCCCCTTACCTCCCTGCCTAATCCCATCCCTTTCACCCCCCAGATTGTCCAAAAGGGGAATTTGAAAAATACAAGACAGCTTGGTCAATCGGGTTTAATCGGTGGGCCAATGCAGACCCTGTTGCCCATGGGGGTACATGACAAGGGTCATGCAGACCCTGGCGTCCAAAGTGTACATGATAAGTGCTACTTTGTTTTCTAGGTTTCTACACAAAAACCCAAGGTGGACTCATCAAAACTAAAGGACCAACAGATGTACTAACCCTTGGGTTTGGTAATGCTGATTCAGGCTAATATTTTGAAAATACTTGTGTAACTAAAGTTATAAGACAAAATCCCTATAAAAATCTGAAACCACCTCGGGCAGATGAAGGGCAGGTGTCCTAGGACTGTGCTTTCTGTCATTTAACCTTTTTCCTGGTGTGCATGAATAATGATTTTTTCTAACTTTAATTCTACCTCTGTCTTCAGTCACAAGAAATGACACCATAGAAAAAAGTGTCCACAAGTTCAGGATTTGTTCTTTTTGAGTCTGATTGAATTCCAGAATTGTGTTAACTCCTTTCTGGGTTGTAGCCTTGAATGTTTTTGTGTTTGACGATCCTCATTAGTTCAAGCTGAACAATATAGTGCTCAAAGTATAATTTAAAAACCAACAAAGTTAATCACCAATCCTTTGGTTTTCCCCCTTGATATCTGCTGCACTTTCACCTCAATCAAACCTAATGCAAACCCAAAAAAACCCAATTTTTTTTTTATATTACAGTAGACAGAAGCAGCTTCGGGATAGCCCAGGTAAGTAATGTTAAGTTGGGTTATTTTTTTAAACATAAAATCACTGATTTCTAGAAAAATGTCTATCTAAAGACTTTGCAGGATAGCCCATGGCTGGGTAATTTGTCTATGAATTATTAAGCACTTGTACACCCATTTATAATGTTGTGGTCTCTAGGAAGCCCAATATAAAGTACACTTTTTTATCATGATTCCTGCTGTGACCACTCTGTGGTTACACTTAGCACCTCCACTTCCAGATTGTCTGCTAGGTGCAGTAGTCAGAATGAAGATGAAATTGAGTACATACAGATAGGTGATAATTTAAAGGGAATTGCTAAGTAATCTGTTGTGTCCTAGGCAGAACAAGAATGAGACAGTCAAACCGGGAAAATAAATAAATCATAATATTTATCAAATCAAGTCAAGTGGCTTTATTGCCATAGCATCCATACATACAGTGGCAGGAAATAACACTCAAAGACTGTAGTGCAAAATATACATAAACACAGAACAAGTGCAAAACAGGTAAGAACTATACAATACTATAAATAAATAAATAACACTTAAGTGAATAGATAGTAACAATTTGAACAGACATTAATAAATAATGAATAACAGTAAAACTAATAATAAAAACAACAGTATTGACAAGTATGACAAACCTACTGCATATAAATAGGTTATTTGGTGCAGGTCAGAAGGCAAGGGAGGCACAGATTTCAGAGTTCAGACAGTCAAGGGGTAGAAGTTGTTGTAGAACCTGGCAGAACTGGTTCAGCTGCATGGTACCTTGGTCAGATGGAACTGAAAAAAAAAAGATTGTGACATGGGTGTGAACGGTATATCCCAATGCTATAGCTTTGCCGATGCATAACTTTATTTATGAAGATGTCTTTAATGGAAGGCAAAAGAGGTTCCAATGATCTTTTAGCATTTGTGGGACCTTTCAGTCAGAGACACTGTATTTCTCAAACCAGACTGTGATGCAGCTGGTCAGAACACTCTTTGATGGTGTCCCATAGAATGTGGTGAGAGTATGGAACTAGCACCAGTAGTGAATGGCACAAGATTAACGCTTAAAAATCAGCTCTTAGTATCTCTGTCATGTCGCTTTAATGTGGCTCTATGGCCTGAGATTATGGGCCACATTATTAATGGCTGCCTGCTAACCTCTGTGCTCATTGTATTTATCTTCACATGTGAATAGTAGGAGTGGTGCTAAAGCAGACATTTGTCATTTTCTGAAGGAGATTGGGAAGTGGGGAGTATGACAAAGACATATTTCCTTTGATGATACTTCATCTTCCAATTCTTTATATTATTTTTTCAATCCAACATTTTTGAAGTTAGGCTTCCACAATTTAATGAATATTTACAGAGAATGGATTATGCTATTCAAGAAACAAGAACAGGTGACAAGATCACTTCTGAATTTTAATATCATAACCAAATGGCAGACTTGCTTTCTTTAATCCAGTTACCAATGTGAGGAGTGCGGTCATCTCACAATAAAATGACATCGAGGCTGATGATTACTGAAACTGAATCCAGCTACATGGAGGTATATTCTAGAGCTGACCTTACGGAACAGGGATGCATTTTAAAAAACTAGGTGACTGCATAAATCCAGTCCCAAGGAAACACTGTATAAAGTATTATTTTGGATAGTGTTGTGTGAAGCAACCAACACTGATTTATTTTTACAACAAATTGTTGTCTCATGGGAAGAGACTGGTTTGATGTATATTTTCCCAGAGAGTTACTGCAAATTTTATCTTACTGCAATGAGTGGTTATGCAGAAAATTTAGGGATAATTAAACTGCAAGAATATGCTTTAACAGTAAGTCTTTCACGCGTGTCACATACCCTCACATATTATTCAGGTCAGCAGTGCATTATAACAAGTCACATGTATGTTGTAATGAGCAATATTACTCATTCTACTTCGCATTATGAGCACCTCTAATGTAAAGTGAGATTAAGAGTGCTAATGAATGTTAATCTAGTAAAGGTGGGCTTTTCAAAGCACATCATAGAAATGATATCAAGATAGCCTTCAGGAAGTGTTTCAAATTGTATAACACTAAATCTATTAATTATTCAAAAAAGCTCACACACTATCAGTTGAGATCACTAATGTTCAAACCTTTTACAATATATACAACATAAATTCACATTCTAGCCTATGCAACTACTAACAAAAATGCTAATATTTCAGTATGGTAAAAGAACATATTCACAATCAAATTACAGCCATATGTCTCAGGATACACTCTGTGAACATTCACTAATGAAATATTTACCATCAACTCTCAATTGCTATGGAGAAGCAAGAACAAACAATGGGCAGCATGATGTGAGTGGTTAGTGTTGCATCCTTACAGTTACAACAATTTCTAAAAAGAATCAATTTTTGCTGGCTTTGTTTATTTCCAGCCACATCCTAAAAACATACTATGGTGGTGCGGTTGGTCCCATGCTACCGGGTCCCACCGGTGGTTCTTGAACCCACCACTACTGATCGAACGCTAATCTGGGTGACCATCAGCCACCGAGTGCCATTCACACCATTCGCTTTGAGGGACTTAATCCTGGCTGCCACCTTTTCCACCTTTCATCCACTCATGTGCACCAGATCTCTCCCCCATGCATACCTTTTCTCACTATCCATCTATTAACCCTCCTTTCTTTTCTCTCTGTCTTTTCCCCCGATAGTCCTTTTCCTTTTTTTCCTTTCTTTTGTTGGCTTGTTCTTATAAGGTTCCATGGGACACAATGTTCAATTTACTCACCGTAGGAAGCCAATGAAGCAATTGAGAAAGACAGCACCTTCATGTGCAGGACATCTCACCCAATTTCTCCACCAACTCCCTACAGTTGGGTGATCATGCATACCATGGAATATGAGCTGGCCTATTTATTTATTTTTACAACAGCTCTTTTTTCTGAGTTGTGGACCCACTATGCCACATGTATAGTTGTTAAGTTAATTTGACTCTAAATTAGTTCAGAAATGGTGTGCCTGTGTCAAACTGCCATGGATTACTCTTTTGTTCCTTTAAATAATTCACCCTGGTTCAGTGATAACCACGTTAGACAGCCATTTTCTTCCTAGGTGTCACAGCTCTACCTGTCATTTATCACACAGAGACAATGCAGATCCTCTGCACATTTACTACTGGTATTTTTCCACCATCTATATTAGTCATTATGCTAATTTGCCCACCCCCTAGTTATAAGCAGATATGTCGTCTAAGGCCAAAAGCCTCCTATGCCTTTGGGTTCTATGCATTTAAAATTGATTTTCAGAGTTTGTTCTAAAACAGTGATTGAAAACTTGTTCCAGTTTATTATCTGTCAATCCATTCATTTCTGAAAATCAAACATTCTTTTCTACTTGAGGTTTGAGTGATCCTAGCAACAAAGTTGACAAACAGAAGCCAAAAAAGGACTGATGGCAATATATTTTCAAAGTTGCATAGGTAAAGTTCAGGATTACCAGTCATACTCAATTCATTTGGGATTGGTGATATAATGTAAGTGAAGTAGCAGGAAAACCGCCCAAATGACAGTCACATACACTGATACTGAATTGCATTTTTTTCTACTACAAAGGAAACTCAAACAAAATCAATTTTTTTTTTATTTTAGGTTCGACAAATAGTATTTTGACTTCTCCAGGTATTCTAACTTTAACCTGTCCTCCGATAACGTCAGTTAGGTCCACAAAACAAAATTATTCTTCTTTTTATCCTCCATTTTGCTCTTTCTTTACAATCCAATGCAGGTGCTACTTACAGAACTGTGAATTCATTCAGGACATAAAATCTTTCTTCTTCTTTGTCATTTTGTCACCTCTCACTAAACATACCACATTCAATTCTTGTAATTTCTTGCTGTTTCTAATACATAGTGATCAATAAACTGCAACGCTTCATATTTTCATCCTATTTCTTTAACATGGAGACTTACTTGCTTTACTGTGTATGCATTTCCTCCATATATAGCATTATTTTAATTTCTCAATCCTTTCACACCTGTTTGCTATTACTATTGCGATGCCAACTTCTTGTCTTTTTTCAAACATAATTTTCATTTTGACTAACAGCTGTTTCTTGTGCCATCCTTCATGAAAAGTCAAATACTTAGAAACTGATTCATCTTGCTTCCCATTCACGAAGTTTAACTTTTAACCTTGTATAATTTCACTTGCCTGGAAGTTAAAATGTCCTTAAATGAAGCACGTAATTCTGCAATACTCTCAGGACTGACTATGATTTATAAAAATCTGTATATTTGGCCACCAAGCGGTTATTGCAGAAAAACAAACAAAAATAATCTTGCTTATCTGGTGTTTTATAAGTAATACCAACAACCACATTTGCTAACCAATAAAAAAGAGTGTAACTTCTCTGGTGTTCTTTTTCTTCTTTACATTTGTCCATTTTCAGAATCTATCTTTTTGTTATAAGACTATGGGAAGGCACAAAGCAGGAAAAGCATTGAGAACATTAACAAACAACACCACTTATTAGTACAATTATTTTACATATAATGTCATATCAGGCCAGTTTACTATTTCCAGTTATGAACTCCCATAAATACAATGTCCTCCACAATGTTTCAGACAAAAACACATTTTTCCTTGATTTACACATCTGCTCAACAGTTTAAAATGACAAATTGATCAATTCAGATGTGACTAAAATGCACATTGTCGACTTTCATTTAAGGCTATTTGTGTACATTTCAGTCACGCCATTCAGAATTACAACATCTTTTTCTATACCCCGCCCCTTTTCATGCCAGTATAATGTTTGGGACACGCAATGCTGGCCTATTAAAGCACTCCATATTTGGACTATATTGCATACCCTTTGGCATGCAATGACTGCTTGAATTCTGCAATTCATAGACACCACCAGATGCTGAGGATCTTCACTGAGGAAACCCTACCAAGCCTCTAATGCAGCCATCTTCAGCTCCTGCATGTTTTGGGGCTCATCCCTTAGGCTTTCTATACAGCATATGGAAGGCACCCTCAGTTGGTATAATTGGGTCAGTGGCTGGCCATTCAAGATTTTTCCATTTTGTAAACTCCTGTGTTTCCCTAGCAGTATGTTTGGGATCATTATCTTGTTTTAGGATGAAGCGTGCCGTCCAATGAGTTTGAGGTTTTTACAGAAACTGAGGCAGATAAGACGCTTTCTATACATGCTTTCATCAGTGAAGAGAAGTGCTGGTACCTGTGAGCCATACATGCCCAAACCATAACACCTCTGCCACCATATTTAACAGATGAGGTGGTCTGCTTTTGGATCTTGCTCAGTTCCTTTGTCTCCACACTTTGCTCTTTTCATCACTATGATTCAGGTTCATCTTTGTCTCTTCTGTCCACAAGAACTTTTCCTAGAATTCTGCAGACTCTTTGAAATCATTTTCACAAACTGTAACTGACCATCCTGTTTTTTGGCTAACTAGCGTTTGCATGCAGTGTGGCTTCTGTATTTCTGCTCATGAAGTCTTCTGCAGATAAGTCGCCTCTGACACAGCCACATCTGCCTCCTGAAAATAATTTATAATCTGTTGGGCAGGCTTTTGGGGATTTTTCTTCATAGTGATGATTCTACTTTCATCAGCAGTGGGTTTTTCTGGCCTAACAGTTCCTTTTGTGATTACTGAGCTCATCAGTCGCGTCTGTTCTTCTTAATGATATCCCAGACTGTTGATTTGTTAATCCAAAATTTTGTCATTGTCTCTAATGGTTGTTTTCCCCTCAGAATGGCTTCTTTGACTTTCATTGGCACAGCTCTTGCCCTCATGTTGAAGAATGGCAACTACTGACTCCAAACGGTAAAAGAGAGCCTAGCAATCTCTTACAACATTACGCATTATACATTTTGCAGCACCTAAACTAATGTTTTATCAATCCATCTTGATGGTTATTGTAATCTTTTCCATTTTCCAGGGAGACAGATTAAAGTTTCACTTTCTCTAAAAGTGAGGCACTGTTAAATTCAGGTTTATTATCATGTGCACAACAGAATTTTACTTGCATGTTTCCTATGAACAGTTGATAGTAAGAATGGCCCCTAGAAGGTGCAGCCACTCACACCTTCTACAGTAGCTCCACCAGTCTCAGGAGGCTGCTGACTCCTCAAGTCTCTGGACGTCCACTATTTGCTCCTTAATTTTAGTGACACTGAGGAAAACATTACACTTACTGATTTAGAAGAAGATTTACCATCCAGCTAGCATACTAGCTTTGTTTATCCACTACTGTTGTGTTCTCAGCAAACTATTTAAAGCATGGTGTGTTGTGTGGGAGAGTATGACTTGAAAAATAGCTAACCAATTTCTAAATGTGCTGCATAAAGATAAGCTGAATATTTGATTCCTAATGTTAAAGTTGGTCTTATTGTTACAAGCAATTACCTGAAACACTAAATGCTGTACAAAGACTTAATTGAGTGATTAATTTTTATAAGTGTTTTTTTACAGTTGTGAAATGAAACAGAAGATAAATGAGGTGTTTGCTTATGTCAGGAAATGGCAATGAATCTTCTGTGATTGATTGCCTAAAATACATGAGGTACCAAAAAAAATACTTCACATTCTTTAGCAGATATCTTCAAAAAACACAGAGGAAGTAATGTGGTTTTTTTCTTCCAGTGATGATAAAAAATTGGCACACATAGAAATTTAAAATTTTGTTGGAGGTAAAAAAAATTTGATCAGTGGGCGTTCCTAGAGATTCAGCTTTCAAATGTGACCTTTGAAACTTCAAAGAGACCTATAGGTAATCTAATCAAATTGCAGCAAGACAGCAGGAGGCTAATTGTCTTTGGGTTTTCTACAATAACAGAACACATCTGAGGGAAACAGCACTGAAACAGCAGGAATCTTTGCTTTACTGTCTGGTTTTATTGAAGGCTTCAGTTTCTAGCTTTATAATGTCAGCAGCCAAGACTGCCTTTGAACATCTAAATATAGATAAAGAAACTGTATTGACACTAATGAACCCAAATTGAGAAAAAATAGAGACTAATATCAGAAGTCTGTGGAAAGCTGTATTTCTTTTTTAATAATGCTAATGAAAAACAATTCAATTAATTTTTATAGTGCTCTCCACTAAGTGCAGGGTCATAAAGACTTCACACTGTTCCAACTTTAATAAAATGAAAAAAATGATTAAACTATATGATTCACATGCATACAACAAATTACATTGAAGAACAGTAAAACAGATAAATTTTCAATTTTGAGTGACAGAAACAATATTTTAACATTAAAATGCAGATATAGTTAGTTGACAATAGAGATGATGGAAGTCAAAACTCCAGTCAGAAGCATTTTTATAGAAACCTTCACCCATCAAAGCAGTCTGCCTTCTCATACTTGGACACTTCCGCCATCTCTTGGCAATTTAAAGAAACATGGGTAAAGAGCACACAGGACCAAAGGTGCTTTGATGGGCCCGTGAACGCCTGTTGCAATGTGTGGCCATCTTTCGATAAGTACATGTGCTGAACGTTGTGTTGGTGAATAGGTTCCTGCCCTTCATCACAAACATTTTTCTCAACCAAACATATCCCATGACCTCCTCCTGGTTACAAAGGAGCCCCATCCCCAGTTAGGTGGCGATCGGACGCCGGTGCAGATTTGTATGGCGGACAAACAAACAAACATACATACACACATACATACATCGACTCTGCTTTTATATATTAGATTTGTCCTTCTCCCTTTAAGTCCATCTAGGAGTACACCAAACATAGCAAGTTGTTAGTAGCGATTGTAACACCAAGGCTGTCTGATAGACAGAGATTTTTGTCCAAAATTTTGTTAACCTGGCACTCCAAACACATTCAGCCCAGTGAAGCTGGAGCTAGATTTCAACGCTCTCAGGCTGCATCTTGCCCTGGGTAGATTTTGATAATTTTAAATGAGATAAAAGTGATCAAGGAAAGATTTTAAGTTGAATGATTGACATGGAGCTAGAGTGTATTCTGTGCATGGCTGCCTCTCACTCCTTCTCTGAACAATTAAGTGAAAGATCTCGGATCTCGTTGAGTCAGTCGCTGAGACTCTCATGAGTCAGGAGGGGAAACAGGAGATCAATGGAAAGATCAGAGCAGCATCCACATGACCAGTCAGTGGTGGTGAAAGATTTACTGGTTGATCTACATTCTTACCTTCACCTTTATTATGAGCTGGGGTAGTGACCAAAGAACTAGACCACAAGTACAGGTAGCAGAAATTAGTTTTCTTTGCAAGGTGTCTGGCTCAGTCTTAGAGAGGTGCACACATTCTAGAGCAGGTCAAAGTGGAGCTGGTGCTCCTCCACACGAAAAGACACTGAATATGATGCCTCCTGGACGTTTCCCTAGGGAGGTGTTTGGCATTCCAACCAGGACAAGACCTTGGGCAAACCCAGGACACTTTGGCAGATTGTATCTCTCAGAAGACCTGGAAATACCTTGGTATCCCCAGAGGAATTGGAGGAGGAGGAGGTGTTAGGAAAAGGGATGTCTGGTCATCTTTTCTTAGGCTGTTTCCCCACAACCTGACTCAGATAAGATGGAGAAAATAGATTGAAAATGGATGTATATGTGTGTATGTATATTCAAAAATTATATACTGTATAAATTGAGCAGTATTATGAGCCATAATAAACTGCCTGCAAAAATATATAGTCCATGGCTTTTTGTTTTAACAGAATTCATATTCTTCTTAAATATGGGTTCTCACTCTAAGAATGATAGTAACATTGCTGTCTTTCACACTTTCATAAATCATAAATCTTCTTAATACCCACGAGCACCTTAATGGTCATTTAATTGCTCAAAACAAATCTCTAAAATTCCAGAAGGGTCAAATTAGGAACCCCCCCGGCTCATTCCCGAGGGACCATTCCAAGGGCCTAATGAACACTGATAATGTCTGTTCAGCAGACTGTCACTTCATACTGCATGATTTGCTTTATGTTTATTCTTTTTTGTATCTCAAAAATAGATCTTATTCTCTTCTGCCCTATGAATAGTTGTTCTTAAAGTGTATTTATGTATGTGCAATTTTAATTTACAGCCTGAGAAATGTACCCTTGTGAGAAGTGTATTTTGAACCATTTAAAATCAGTTATTTTTCTAAAAAAAGTGATGGGAACACTGCATGAAAGCTAAAGCAAAACAGTAATGAAGCTCATTATATTTTTTTAACCTGTCAGCTTCCTATTCAGACAGCTAACAAAACCCAAAAAGAAATATAAATGTGTTCATTTCATTGATATTGTTCCATTTGGCCTTCTGTTAAAATCCTTTGTGGAAAGGAACCCAACTGAAATTTTTAACTAAATTAAAACAACTTGTAGAATGTTGTAATATAATGTAACATTCTCTAACCATCTTTATCAGTTCAGAGTTATGACAGCTATCACAGGACCAACTCACAAACATACCCACTGAGGAAACCCATAAAGAACGGGACAATATGCAAGCTCCACACAGACAGTGAACTGATTTGTGTGGCAGTAACACAGTACTTGTCTTGCTTTAAATAATTAAATACAACTGTCTTAATAATTCACCAGTACTACTTAATAAACAAAGACTAGCTAAAAGATATAATCAAATTAATGATTAAATTAAGATGATGACTGTTAAAATTGTAGACACATAAATTCTACATGTTTTATGGTATACAAATTGCTTGTTAAGTAACTGACGATTGCTAACCCAGTTGCTATGCAGGACCACTTTTGAAAGCAAGGACTAGACATTTGTAGAAGAAGCTGAAGCTCATAGCATCACCAAGAGTGATAAATATTCTTTTGAACAATGGGGTCATATCAGAAATCATTTTACCTCAGTATGTTTTAGGTGATTCAATAAAAAGCATCCATACTTTTACATTTTGCAACTTTCCAGCTGTGGTATGCATGACTCAGCTTTATTCTGTTATAAAATTATTCCCTAGTATTTTTGTTTTCAAAACTGTTTTGATTTGGAAAACATTTTGCTCTTATATGCATAAAAGCGCAAACATATAATATACAGTATGTTTTTATGCAAAATATATAGTATGTTCATACTCAAAAGTATGAATTCAGATTAATGTCAAATTACTATTGCTGAAACTATCGCTGACATATAGTGTTTCATGACCTTGAAGAGGTCTTTTAAAGGGCAACTTCAGCTTTTTTGACACATAGGTTTATTAAGGTCTGTTTTGATGCCATTTGCTAATATATTTTAATATACTTAGGCTATAGAACCTAGAGAAACTCCACACCATGTGTTGCCTCATTTCTATGTAGGTCCCTCAAAGTTATGGCTGTCTTACTTTTTAGGTGATCTTTACTTGTCCTTGCAGTTCCGAGAAAGGCCACTAGATGGCGAAAGCTTCCTGTGAAAACCCAGTGCAACTCCCATACAGTATATTTACTGTGGAGAATCCTAAAATTGTTCTTTTAAGGGGTTGTTCTTTTAAGGGTTGATTATTTTCCCTATATACTTAGAAGCTAATTTCTGTGACTCAAAAAAATGTAATGATTACAAAATAGATTGGCATTGTGAGCTGTTCGGATTCCTTTATGAGAACATTTATTCAGTTTTCTGTTCCATCCTTTGTTTTGTTTTTTATATTTGATGGGATTGATTTATGGTGTGGTTGCCTTTGGCAAACCCCTGTGATTTTTTTCTTTTGTCTCTTATTTAAGGATATTTTCTTACGTATTTCTCCTTTTTTTATACAGGATTTGGTATGGAAGATTGTTAAAGATTGCTTTGTTGCTGGGTTTTTCCCCTTTTTTATGCCTGCAGGCCAAAGCCTACTTAACTTTTTAGGTATAAGCCATTTTGAACGCTTAGGTCTCTTCATCCCTGGGGCTAGATTTTTTTAGGCTTGGCTTTACTGTATACTCGTGACAGGATATTACAACAGTCTTTATCTTGAAAGATGTAATTGTATCACCATTTTGTCTGCTGTTTCGTCAGGAATTGCCATTTTATGAATCTATTTTTTTGGCTGTGGTCATATTTTTAGGAACTGTAACAGTTGCCTGTCACTTGATATGAATATTTAAATTATTTTAAATATAAGCAACACTGAATAAGGAATGCCGGTGGTATTTTCTGAATTAAAAATGGGTCTAGTAATTTGATTTTATTTTTCTTGACTTCTGATCTATCAGCTTTTTTTAATTCATATTATTTAGGGTTGGAGAAATTGTTTTTTTTGTTATTTTGACCCCAGACCATTTATCTGTTTTTAACTAATTCAAAGTTTTCCCCATCACCTGGTCACCTTTTTTGTTTTTTGTGACTTAAATTATGACCCTATTTTTGGCTGTCTATTAAAATTGCTCTGTGAAGTGGATAGGCAGATTGGGGAGTCAATTTTAAACTTAAATGTTTAGAAAGTTGTATTTGAGTGTATTTTTCCTTTAACTGTTTTATTTTAGTGTATTGTGATCTATAAGCTCAATAAAATGAAAAATAAATTTACATAAAACTATAGATTATACTGTTGTAGAAAAGTGCATGCATTAAGCACATCCATATACAGTAGGAGAAGTATTTTCTGCAAAAAGAAATGAAATTCAGATTATAAAAAAATGAAAATAAAATTAAACAAAACCATTTGAAATTTCATTTTCAGACTGAACAGAAATGAAAAGTAAAATGTAAATAAGTACTGGCACCACCTGCTTTTTTTTTTATTACAGTTTCATTTTCCTCTTTGCTTTTCATTTTCAAGCTCTCAACATGCAAATATATTTTTATTAGTACAGTCAATGGACATGGCTTTGCACCTGGGTTTCCACAATGTTTGTCCTTTATAGCTGTAGCCACTTCATTGAAGAGTACCTCTCACTTCCCACTATGTTTAAGTCTCGATTTTGATCTTTTCACCTCTGTACTGTGAACTTTACAACATAACCGACTCAATAAATCTGAATTATAATTGCAGGTCTGTATTGAATGAAGTGATTAAATTAAGTAATTAATGTGCGATTTAATTACAATATTTAACATGACAGAAGTTAGCCTTTATTACATCATGTTTTACATTTTTTTTACATTAAAGTGGAAATAGTATCTCTCTCGTATTTTTAGTTTTTGTAGCATTATTTAATAAATTTACTCTACAGTTTTCACCACCTTCTCTTCCTATAATTATGTCCCTTTCCCCTGTAGTTGATCGACACTGATTTAAAACAACCCGAATCAACTTTTCTGACCATTCTAAAAAGTATTGAACATATCATTCCAAAAATATAACTCCAAAATATGATTGAATAAGTGTAAAAATATTTTTGAATTGCACTATTTTTATATTTTTTGTTTCATATCTTTATATTTGTATGTGTACTGTAAGTGATCAGATAATTGTTTCTATGAAGTTATCTTTATTGTGACTAGAATCCCCTTTAATGTCTATCAATCTATTTAGAGTAAAATTGTATTTTTCTCTCTATAATTGACAACTAGTTATAGCTTAATATACACTGTATTTACACTTAACCATTTAATTATTAATATTTAGACATATTAATTGTTTTTAAATTTTTTAAATGTCTGTAAATATGTGGAAGATTGTTGGTTCATATCCCATTATTGCCAGAAGGATCCTACTCTTTTTGGCCCTTGAGCAAGACCTTAACCTGAAACAAATAGGGTAGTATACTAATGACTGACCCTGTTTGAACCCCAAAAGGGCATATGAAAGATTTTTATAGAAATAACAATAATGTAAAAACCAAAATTTATATATAAAATCGTGAATAAATTCCAGTGTAAGCAGTATATGATTGTTTGTGCTGCACTGAGTTTTCATTTGTGCATGTTATTTTATTTTTTTCTTCAATGTTTTTTTAAATTTTGTAAATGTGTTTAGATTGTGGTTTAAATGAAAATATTTTATATTTATCTCTATATATAACAACGCTTTCGTTTGTCTGTCTGTCTGTCCGCTTTTTATGAGAGAACTACTTAACGGATTTAGATGTCCTGTTTGTCCTGTTTCACTACTTAGGGTGGATGGAGGTATGGACAGCTAGTGTGCGTTTTTGTGTATTTTATGTATGTGTGTGTGTGTATGTTCTGTATGTTCTTTCACATGTACGGCTTTTATTCAGCTGTGGAAATGATTCATTTTGTTTTCCCATCTGAACCAAAGCACAGTACAGCACAGCACAACACTCAATGAACCCACCACTTCTTATTCTTCTTTTCTCTGACTCTGTCTTACCTCCCTTCTGACTCCACTCCTTCTCCAGCAAGTTTTTGTCCTCCACCTCCAGATGCTGGCTCTTGGAGCAGAGGCATCAGGCTTCTTTATCCTGCACCCAGAATTATTAGTTGGAGAAGCACTTCCAGGTGAGGCAGAAGGCCGATGACATAGGGCTCCATAATCCCTTCAGCACCTCCTGGAAGCACCTGGAAGACCTGGAAGTGGTGAGGGGGCCCTTTCTGCTGCTATGCACCTGAGTCTGGAATACCCTCCAACAGGAATTCGCCAGGCTAATACAGTGGAGCACTTTAAAAAACTGCTGAAAAAAATTACTTTAATATGGCCTTCTCATAACTTCACTTTAATTTAATCCTGATACTGTGTATGTTCAGTTCATTATAATAATATTCATGGTGGCTCTAAAATCTGCATCTAACCCCTACCCCTCTTCTGTTTCTTCCGGCTTTCCCAGGCCGCCAATCTACTCAAAAGCATCATGATGCTCCAACATTGATGGACTAAAACCCAGAAGCCTGCATGACCATCATCATCAAGTCCTTCCCGGGAAAAACCCCAAATACAAAGAGGACTGTTTCATTTATGTGAGGTAGAATGCCAGAGGGGGCTGGCAGTCTCTGGTCTGGAATCGAAATTTTATTTTTCTCCCCGTTTCCGAGTTTTTTTTTTTTTTTGTCCTCCTGGGCCCTCGGACCTTACTCTTTAAACTATGTTAATTAATGACTTATTTTATTTTTTACTGTGTCTTTTTTTTTCAATTTATCAATATGTAAACACTTTGAGCTACATTTTTTTTATGAAAATGTGCTATATAATAAATGTTGTTGTTGTTGGGGCACAACAGGGCTGTACCAAACTCCAACTTCCATGAAGCCCTGTGGGAATCTAAGCCTGCTGCAACCCAGGGGTTATCATCCAGTGCTCCGGGGAGATAATGCCCTGTGCCTATTTTCTATGTTTTATTTGTATATATATATAGACAAATATATATATATATATATATATATATATATATATATATATATAATATATATATATATATATATATATATATATATATATATATATATATATATATATATATATATATATATATATATAAACATAAATTACCAGAAGGAGCCCCAGACAAAAGTGACCCCAGGCAGCCAAGGATACAAACAATGTACCTTTTATTATATAACAGTACCCTTCATAGATTCTTTCTTCAATGTACAAAATGATCTTCGAACAAATTCAATAATCTCACTCCACATTCCTCCAGGCAAGAGTTGTCCTTTTCCACCTGTCTCTAGCTCCCCTGGATTATGTCAAGCAGGTTCTTTTATGCTGGACACCGGAGTACTCTGGTGCATAACACTGAATGCTGGAAGTACTTACAAGTCATGCAGAAATCCCTAGGAAAGGAACTGCTCTTGACAGACAATCTCCCCAGTCCATTCATTAATCGCCACTTCAACCTCGACTAACAATCAAAACCATCCTGGCCAGGTATAGTGTACATTAATTATGGCTTCCCTTCCGAGCCAAGAATTGTCCTCGTCAGTCGCATCATCCTTTTGGATAAAGGGAAGAAAAGAGGTCATTAGTACACAGTGCCATGTCCCAAATCGGTGGTGAATTATACCTGTTACCCATGCATACATGTGTGACAGTACCTGTTCCCTGCCACCCCATCTGGGGATTTGACTCTATGCAACACCATCCAATTTAAAGGAGGATGGTCTGTCAAAAGAGTGAACTCTCATTACAGGAGGTAACAGCTCAGCTGTTTAATAGCTCATTTGATCGAGAGGGCCTTTTTCCACTGTGCTTACCTGGTTTCCCAATCCAGTAGTCTCCGGCTCAAGTACAGTACCAGTTCAACACCATCAATGCTTTGGCTCAGCATGGTACCCTAGATCTAAGATAAAAGGTAAGGAGAAATCAGGTATTACTAAGATGTGATGGCCTATTTTAAGTCATGGAATGCAGCCTCTGCTTTCCTATTCCATACACAATACTTGGGGCCCGCTTTATCAAGTCTCCAGAGGTGCTGCCCCCTCGAGAAATACAAACCTGCCTTTTGGTTTTGGACAGGGCCATTAAAGAATGGCTTCAGCTTTAGAACAGTGGAGGACATACACTTCCTCTGCCCACTAAAAAACCCCAACTATTAAGCCTCAGTTAATCCAAAATGAAATTTTTTTCAGAATTATTTTCACCTGGCTTTGATTAGTGCCAGAAGTACTGCATGCACAAGCTTTAGTGTTTCCTCCCATGCCTAGGAATGACTGTGTCATCTAAGGGCAGCACTATAAGCTTGGGGATATAGCACCTATCCACCAGATGCTGACAGGTTGCTGGGGCTCCATTAAATGGAATGACCTTGTACTACCAATGTCCACTTTTTTTCCTTTGCATATTCCACAAAGGAATTTGTTATTCCCCCTTTGTTATGTCCGTGTGGTAAAATATTCCCTTCCCAAGTTCATCCATGTGAGGTATTGTAGGCGTGAATCAAAAAACGGGATTCAACAGATGGAATTTATTGCAAAAGCCCCTTCCATTTGGTTTTGGGATCAGAACAATGGACTGGATCAGGGACTAAACTTTCCTCATTCACACCAATGTCCAGCATGCGCCTGATCTTAAGTTCCACTTCTGCTCATTTAGCTTCCCGGAGGCTATAAGAGTGCTCTTTGACAAAACCCCATGTCTGTAACACAATGTCAGTGCAATTAATGGGTTCTTCCAGGCCGCTCCCACCACCCCAGGACAGACAATAGGCTATTTACATTTCTTTCACGGGTTTAAAACGCATCAAATTGTCTCTAAAATTAAGGTTATTTTGAGCACAGCAGGAAGGGGTTGAGCCGGGGCAGTAGTATGGGAGCCGCCACTATTATACATCATCAGATTTTGACAGGTGTATGTCCCGCCCTGGCTTTTCCCCGGTACCCACCATATCCCAAACTAAGTTAATGCTTTCCCGGTCTGATCTCTGCCTGTTGTCGGTGCGCTGTTTAACCGCATCGGACCTTTGTCAGTCGGGGCAAGGAAAATGGTCGCCCATTTTGCCTTGACTAAAACTGGGGCTGATCATCTTGTGATCCGACGGACCTTTGGGAGCCTGTAAGGTGTCAAAAGGTAAGCATCAGGGGCGGAGCGACTTTCCCGCTCCTATCTGCTTGCAGCCTGGGTGTGTACAGAGAGTACAGAGAGCTGATTGACAGATCCCGCAGAGGATGCAAGAAAACTTTAGAGAGAATCTATGACACACCAAGGAAAACCCGGCAACAGCCCAAACACCCCTTGAGCATCCTGCTACCTCACCCACCTTGTAAAAACCCTGCCCTTATAGCAAGGCACCAAGTGTTTAAAACAATAACTTTCGAGGGATGCCCAAAGGGAAAAGGTTTTTAAAAGGGAATCCAGGACATCCAGGGAAAACCGAGGCCCCAAACACACCCATGGGTAAGCGCATTTTTCCCACCAGCAAACCATGCCCATTATAAAGCAAGGCATATGGTAGATGCCCAAGTGTTTAAAACAATAACTTGGAGGGATGTACAATAAAAGGTTTAAGAGAGTCTATGACACCCCAAAGGGAACCGGTGTAAGCCAACACCTCTTGAGCATCCCGTTTCCTTGCCCATTGTAAAACCATGCCCTTTATAAAGCGCATATTTGATACCAAAAGTGATTTAAACAACAAGTTTTATTAAGATTCAAAAAGATGCAAGTTTAAAAAACAAATTTAAAACAAAAATTCCAAACATAGCAAAATAAGATCTGGTCTTCACTTTTAGTTACAAATTGTTTTATACATTAAAATTGTTTAAAAATGACTAAAAAACAGGAGAAAACCGAAAAAAATCACACGTTTTGAAAAGATTTGCACCCCTTGAAAAGAAAAAAAACAAGAAAATGTTACAAAAGGGTATAATGAAAATTCAAACCTGGGCCAACGGAGTCGGAAACACCCAAAAAAAATTTTAAGCCAGCAAATATACTTTTTTATATTTAATTTTATAAATTATGCAAAACCCATTTTCTGTTTAACAGAGCCACCACAAAAAATTGGTCTTTACAGGGAACAGGATATCCATCGGGCCTCCCTGCTCAAATTCAGTATAACATCATCCACATCAATCTTGATATTTAAAAACAAGGAGATTGTAATTTTAAAAAGCCCCAACAGGGCAAAATTACTTTTCATTTCATAAATAAGCTTGGGCTATATGCAAAATTGGGTTTTATTAAAAATTTTCCATCTGGGATGATTTTTTCTTTAATTCCAACATTTTTCCACTAAATGTTCAAAGAGCAAACAATGCCCAAATGAAAACCCAAAATGGATAAATAATTTTTATTAGATATAAAAAGGAGAAAACCCATAGGTTGATACGTGCCGGGGGAAAATTTGGGTTTTTCCCTTTTTCTAGCTGCCGGTCTTGGTTCCTCTGAAAAAGAAACAAAACACAAACAGTTAGCCGACAGAAAAATAACTCAAAAAGATCTTTTTTTAGCATGGATAAGCAATTTTTAGGTTTTTAAATTAATGTTTTTTAAAAAAAGTAATGGGGATTGGACAAGTTCGGGGGTCCGAATCTTGGGCTTTGTTGCATGGTCTTTTTAAAGAAAATGTTTATTCCACAAAAACCTTCAGACAGTTTAGTATGAATTTTACGGTTTCCCAATTTAAGCCACACAAGGTTTAACCAAAAAAACACCGGGGTATTAATCTTTAAATACTGATCTGTGACAGATGCGAAACAAAGGGTGTTTTTTTGGGACATTTTTCGAAAAGGGGCCACCTTGGGAACCCCAAAACCAAAAGGGGGGAAAAAACCCAAAACACGGAAAAGGGTAAAAACAATTTAAAAATGCTTTTAAAACTTTTTGGGCCCGTACTGCAATGTTAAAAAAATACACAGGTTTTTCCCAAGTTAACAATTTAAGTGAAAAAAAAAGGGGATCGATTTTGGGAAAAAAAGAAATGCAAAAAAAGTTTTAATATGAGAAAAATCACAATGAAAAAAAAAAGGGGAAAAGCAGCCCGCAATGATCTTACCTAAAAATTTGGGAAGTTTTTATTACTCAAATTAATGATATTAAAAAACCCACTTTATTTTTTTCTCAAAATTGGGGGGGAAAAAAATTGCAGTTTCTTTTTGTTTGTTTTAAAAGGGGGTTTTTTAAACCAAGGAAAAATTTTAAAAATTTAAAACTTCTAAAGCAAATTGAAATTTTTAATTTTGTCCAAAGGGCGAAAAGGCACATATAAAACGTTCAAAAGCCAAAAATCCAAAAGGGAAATTTTTTCATATGAAATTTTTGGGGGAAAAAACCCGTTTCCCGGTTTTTAAACCCTTTTAAAAAACCCCCCAAAAAAAAAAAGACCGGTTTACCAAACCCCGATGTTTGAAAATTTTTTGGGGGGAAAGGGAAAAACCCCCCCCTTAAACTTTTAAAAAATAAAAGTAAACATGGTCAAAAAAAAATTTTTGGGTTTTTAAGGAAAACCACGTTTGATTTTACCTCATGTTAACCAAAAAATTTTTTAAAGGATAAAAAAAGGGAAAAAAAAAAAAGGATTCAAATACAAAAAAAAATTTTTTGAAAAAAAATTCAAACATTTAACCCTTTGCTTTTTTACACCCGGTGCTTTTTTTAATTTTTTTTTTAAGTTGAATCGGGAACGAAAACACGGTAATACAATAATTTTTTAAAAAAATTTTTTGGGGGGAAAAAAAAAAATTTTTTTTTGACGTTAGGAAACTTAAAAAATTCCTTTTTTTCCTTAAATTTTTTGAAAAAGAGTTTTGAAATTACGTAAAACTTTAAAAATTTTTAAAAAAACGTTGTAATAGAAATTTGAAAAAAAAAACACTTTTTAAAAAGTTTAGAAAAATTTTGAAAAGGTAAACCCCAAACCCTTTTAAAAAAAAAATTTTTAATTAAATTTTAAAATTTTTTAAAAAAATTAGGCCCTTTTTTTTTTGGGCAAGCAATAAAAGTGGCCCCTTTTTTTAAAACCGGATGTAAGGGGGTTTTTTCCCCCTTAAACACACAGAACTCAGCCCTTTTCTAAATTTTAAGCGGGAATTCTTTTTTAAAAACCAAAACCCCAAAAAGTCCCTTCCCCCCCTTTTGGGCTAAAAAATATTATGAAAATTTTTAACAATGACCCTTATTTTTTTTAAATTTTCTGTTCAGTTTAAGGTTACCCTTTAAATATAATTTTTTTAAAAGGGGGTTTTGTTGTTGCGAACCTGTTTTGCTTTTTTAAAAAAGGGGAAAAAAATTTTTTGGGGAGGACCGGGCCCCAAAAAGAGGGGCAAACCCCTGGAAACCGGAAGGTGCGGGGTTTTCCAAAGGGGTTTCTTTTGGGCAGGGGCCCTTCCGGGAAAAGGGGGGCTTTTGTTTTTAATTAAAACCTTGAAAAGGGGTTAAACCGCCCCAAATTGGGGCCCAAAAATTTTGGGAAAAGGGGGTTTTCCCTACTTACGGGAAGAAAATTTTTTTCAAAAAGGGCCCCGGGTTTTTTTAATAGGAAAAAAGAAAAAAGGGGAAAAAAAAAAAAAGAAAAAAAAAGGAAAGAAAAAGAAAAAAGAAAAAAAGAAAAAAAAAAGAAAAACCAATTTTTTTTTTGGGGCCGGGGGGTAAAAATTCTGATTAAATATGTTTTTTTTTTTAAACCTGCACCTTTTAAAAAAATTTTTAAATCCCCCCAAATTTTTTTTTTCCAATAAAAAAACAGGGATGTTGCGCCAAGGGAAAAGCTTGGGGGGATGACCACTTCCCAAACAGAACCGAATCGACCCCGGGCGTGGAGGGGGGGCTCAAGGTAAAAGGCAAGGCGCGATTAAAATTGGGCGGTGTCAAAAACGGTTGAATGTTTAAAAAATTTTCTTGTAATTTTTACTGCGGGGGGGCCCTTCCCGGGAGATTTTTTTTCAAAGGGCCAAGCAAAAAAAAAGGGGGTTTAAAAAAAAAAAAAAAAGGAAAAAAAATTGGTTTTCTAAAAGCCCCTCAATTTTTTTAAAAAAAAAAGGAATTTTTTTTGGGTTTTAAAAACCCCTTTTTTTTAAAAATTTTAAAATTTAACCCGGGGGTTTTTTTAAAAAAAAAATGAAGTTTTTTTTTTAAATCTAATTGCGTTTAAAGTCTTTTTATTTGGAAAATTTTTTGTTTTAAAAAAAAGAAAATTTTTTTAAAGTTAAACAAAAAGAATGGATATGAAAGAAAAAAAAGGGCCTTTCTGAGGGGTGGCATTTATAGAGCTTTTTCGAAAATACCCAAAGGGGCCCAAAGGGCGTCATATCTTAATTAAAGTTTTATTATGCCTTTAAATTTGCCTCGGAAAATTTTTTTTAAACACAAAAAAAAAGGTTGGTCCTTTTTTTTTCCCCCAAACGCTTTTTTTAAGGCCAAATTTTTGGGTCCGCGGGGGGCAGAGGTCTTGTAAAAAAAAAAAAAAATAATTAAAATTTTTATTTAAACCGGGGTGGGGGGTTTTGGCTTTTTACCCCCCGGCTTTAAAATTGGGTTAAAAAAAAAGGAAAAAGAACCGACAGGGGGGGTTTGCCGGGGGGCCCCCCAGAGCGTCATTTTAAGTGGGATTTTTTGGGAGCCCCGGAAAACAAAAAACTTTTTTAAAGGGTTTTAAAAAGCTTTTATTTTTTTAAGGCAAAAAAATTGGGTAATTTTTTTATTTGAAATATAATTTTTTTTAATGAAGGGGGAAAATAAATTTTTGGGGCCATCAATGAAATTCAAAATTAATTTACAAAAAATTATTTTTAAATTGTCCGATATTTTTTAAATCCCCCAGGGCCCAAATTTTTGGTTCAAAATTTTTTAAAAAAATTTTTAACAAAGCCCCAAAGGGAAAATTTTGAAAATTTTTTTTTTGTTTCTTTTTTTTTTTCCCCTTGGGGGTTTTTAAAAGTGCAGGGGTTTTTTTTGGGAATTTATAAAAAAATGAAAAAAATTCCCTTTTGGGGTTTTTTTAAAAATAAAACGTTCAAAATTTAGTTTTTTTAAATTTTTTTAAAGGGGGAAAAATGTTCCTTTTTAAAAGAAAAAAATTTTTTTTTTTTTAATTTTCATGCAAATTAAAAAAAATTTTTTCCCCCTTTCTGAGACCCCCTGGGTTAAGATTTCGTAAAATTTTAATTTTAAAATCCCAAAATTTTTTAAATTTTCAGAAAATTTGGAAACTTAATTTTTGTGATTCTTAAAAAAAAGGCAATAAAGGAATTCCCCCCCCCAAAATTAAGATCAGCCCGGAGAAAAAAACAAAACAAATTAAAAAAATTTTAAAAAAATGGTTTTTAACAACCCAAAAAATTTTAAAAAAAAAAACCTTTTTTTCTGGGGAAAAACCTTTTAATCCCGGGGGTTTTTTTAAAAAGGGTTTGGGGGGGGGCCCCAAGGGTGAGTGGGGAAGAAACCTTTGGGGGGGGCCCCCAAACAAAAGGGAAAAAAGGGGGGGGGAAAAATTTTTCCCCAAAAAAATTTTTTGAAAAAAAAAGTTTTTTTTTAAACATTTAATGCTTTTTTGGGGGAAAAAAAAAATTTTTTTTTTCCAAAAAGGGAAAAAATACCCTTTAGGGTTTTTCCCGGGGAAACCCCAAAAATTTTTTTTTAAAAAATTTTTAAAAAAATTTAAAACCCCCTTGAAGGGGGTTTTTTTTTTAAAAACCAAATTGGGTTTAAAAAAAAAATAAAAAAAAGGTAATCGGTTTTTTATGGGGGGAAAATAATAAAAAGGAAATTTTCTTTTTTTAAAGAAAATTTAATTTTCCAAAACCCATTTTATAAAAAAAAATTTAAAAATTTTATCATTTATTTTATTTAAAAGAATTAAATTTTTAAAGTTCCCATTTGCCCCAAAGGAACCCCAAAAATTGGGGTTCCCCCACGAGGCTTTTAAAGAAAATTTTTTTTGTTTTTAAAAAAATTTTGAACCCGGGGGGGGAATTTGATCATGGGACGCTTTTTACTCACCGTAGCTAAATACAGGTTTGTAACTATGGGGGGCAGAACTTTCAGGGGATGGCCCCAAATTTTTTCCTTCCATTCGAAAAAAAAAAAATTATTATTTTTTAAACTCCGCAGAATTCCTTTGACCATTTAAACCATATAAAGAAAACATACAGTAATGATAATCTCAAAACACATTTGAAAAGTCAATGTTTTACTTTTTGTTGTCGCCCGACCCCGAACCCAGATCCCCTATCTTAAGAAAGTGACAGCCACGGGTGCGCCACCGACAAACACCTCGCTGCTCTGTTATTTTTTTTTTCTTATTCTTATTTTTAAGGACAAGTTAATCTGCCAGGGGTAAAAAATCAAATTACACGGGACACCATCAGACCTATATATACATAAATATTAACGGTACCGGGTTTTTTTTTATTTATTTATTTACAAGACGTCTGCCCCAGCGTGACTTACCAACTTTTAGGCCTATCATAAATTAAATTGGCGTATTAAAATAACAAAAAGAATTCCCTTTTACCTTTTTTATTTATGTGTCTATAAAAGAATACAAAACGTAGGCCAATGGGTCATAAATACACATTTTTAAAAGTCAATGTATATTGTACGTCCAGGTGCGAACCCCGATGTTGATTTAGAAAGGACATTTTTTACATGCCCCCAAAAAAAGAGAGTAGAACGCTGCTTCTTTTCCTTAACATATCCTAGTTATAAAAAAAAGGGGATCCCAAAATAATGATTTTTTTTTTTGGTACAAATTAATCATGCCAGGGAAAGAAAAAAATAATTAAACGGGACACACATTCATGACTTTATATAAATATTAAAGGATGATTTTTTTTATTTAAAAACCATTTTTCCCCAGCGTGTTTACCCAAATTTTAGGCGATTATAAAATTAAATTGTGTTTATTAAGAATGCAAAATTCCCTTTTTTTTTTTTTTAATTGTTTACATGGAATAAAACATTATATTTTAATCATGATAATATAGATAGATAGAAGAAGATAGATAGATAGATCCGCTTTTTTTGCCGCCCCCAAACGCAAAAAACCCGATCTCCGAGATGCCACCATTGCATTTCGGGTTTCGATTTTTTCGTTACGTTAAACCCTATGCCACCGTTTTTTTGACAGCCCGTTCACACATTTATTCAGTCGCGCCAGTTTTGTTGAGCATTACATCCCGCTGCCTGGTGTATCCTGATTGCGGTTCTGGGAAATTTTGGGGAAGCTGACTCACACAAACCAGCATGGTGTAACCATTGGCTATTAAAAGCCGGGGTTTTTTTTTAAAAAAAAATGTTGGGGTTATCTTAAAAACTTTTCTTTAAAATTTTTATTCCCCATTTTAAAAAATTTTCCTATTTCCCAGGCCCCTTGGAAAAAAATTGGGGAAGTTTCTTGGTTTTTTTTCTTTCTTCTTTCTTTTCTTTCTTCTTTCTTTTTTCCCTTTTTTTTTTCCTTTTTTTTGTCTCCTTGATTAAACCAAACAAGATTCCCTTTTGACAGAGACCAGCGGCGGGTTAGTCCACCCCCCAAGTCGAAAGGAGAACCGTTTTTTTTACAGCTAACTTTTTGACCAGCTTTGTGGTTGGCTGAGTCCACCACTTTGAAGGTTTTTAAATGGCACGCCAACCATAGTCCTGGTCCTTGGGGGCGAGGCCCCCCCGGTCCCCGGGCATGGACTGCCGATCCCAGCTTTCCCGGCCCTGGCGCTTTGGGGCCTGAGCTCGCTTCCCTGGCATTGGAGCTTTCTGGTCCATCCCCGACACACCCTTATTGTTTTTTTTACAAAAGAAGCAAAACATGGTTCTGCAACAAAAAATGCCAAAGGAGACCTGCATAATAGAAGAAAAAGTCGGTGAACAGAACGAGAAATTTAAAAAGGGAATTTGGACATCCGTTAAAAAACGTTTTTGGGCTTATAAAACCAGCTTATTTTCTAAAGGGGGAGAAAGGAAATTGTGTCCTGTGTCTGTGCTATGCCAAAATGAACCCCTGTTTTTTTAAATCTGTCAAGGAAAGGGCAGGGTGATGTTCCGGGGGTTTGGCAGGGGGAACCCGATGCTTTTCAAACTGATTCACCTGTGGGACCATCTTTTTGTGGTTGGCCTGTTCCAAACAGAGAAAATAGGTTTAAATTTTTTGAAATACAAAAATTTTAAAAATGTGCTGAATTAAACACTTTTATTTTAGTATTATTTTTACTGATAGGGTTTTGGACCTTTTGGGGTTAGATTTGGGTTTTCCAATTTTTAAAATTGTGTTTTTTTTTTTCAAATTTTGATCCATTCAACAAGCTTGTTTTAAATTTTCCCAAAGTTTTAACTGTAATTTACCCCAAATCCGACAAATTTTTGAACAGAAGCTCAAGGAATCTTTTCAATGAAGTTTTAAAAATACAGACAAAAAAATTTTTCCCAGGAGGGATTACACCAAATAAAATTTTTATCCCCATCATAATGTATGTATCAGTGAATATTTTTCCGCTGTTTCTCCTGCTTTATCATACATGTAAAAATATATATATATAAGAAAACAGTGTGTAACTCTGAAAAAAAGACTACTTAATTAAAATTTTGTTTTAATAAACTTGTTGTTTTAAGATACTTTTATATCCTTTTTTTTTTCCCTTTTGTATCCTGTTATAACAGATGGGTTGGGGTTTGACAGAGGTGACAAACTTTTTGTGTCCTTTTAAAATACGTTATTGTTTTTAAGACACCTTGGGGTTTACTTTATGATTTGTTTTTTAAAGGGTTGGGAAGGTGCACGAGGATTTTTTTGCCCCCTCCATGATTGTTTTCCAAACATTTTTCAGGGGCACATCTACAGGTCTTGTTTTAATCTGGTGTAAACTGTGGTTATAACCTGCAGAACGCCTGAGGGGCATCTATTTCCGATTGGAAGAAAAAAATTTCCCCATTTTGGGTTTTAAGGTGCTTTTTTAACCGGGGTTTTACTATGCTGGCCTTTTTCACCCTGGAAAAAAACAAAGTACAATATTGTTCTGTCTTAGAAGTTTTTTTACCAATGTGGGAAAAATTTTTTTTTCCCTTTTGTAGCTTTTTTGAACTACCGTCTAAAGATCAAACTAAAAACCCGAGAAACTGTTTGGGTTTTATTTAACAGCCCAACAATTTTTAGAACATTTATACAAGTGAGGGTAAAATCCATCATTAATTTTATAATAAGACACCCTTGCAAATTATTTTTTATGGTAATTTATCATTGAAAAATTGTTCTGTTTCTTTTAACCTCAGTGTGCTTGTTTGCCAAGTGTATTGTTCACTTCCATTCCAAAAAAGTTTTTTTTGAAACTTTTTTTTTTTTTCCCCTAGAGTACGGGCCAGGAGAGGGCCCGGGGAAAAAATTTTTCAACTTTAAGGGGAAATCTCAAGACCTTTTATTTTTTTTCAAACACTTTTTCAGCCATCGAGTCAAGAGCGATTGATTTTAATGAAGCTTTTGTAAAGTCTGGAGCACGGTTCTGCACCTGTGAAATGTATTAATGGGGTTTTTTAAGCGTTTGTTTCCAATCTGGATGGGCAAAATTGTCTTTACTAGAATGTGATCCGAGGAAATAACCGGTTTCCCGCATCTGTTTCCCGATCAGTATTTAAAAATTTACACAGGGGTTTTATTTGGTTTAAAACCGTGTCAAGAATTGGAAACCGGAAAATTATACTAAACTGTCGAAGAGTTTGTTGCTGAAGTAAAATTTCGTTTTTACAAAAGACTCAACAAAGTCCAAGACTGGGCAGCAGTTTTTAACTTGTTCAATCAATTAGTTATTTTTTAAAACCCAAAATTAATTTACAAAACCAAGCAAATTCATTTTTCCATGTAAACAAGATCTGTTTGAGTTTTATTTTCGCGCAACTGTTTGTGTTTTGTTTTGGTCAGAGGAACCAAGATGGAGCTGAAAAGGAAAACCAGGTCCCGGGGTGTGCAACCATAGAAGGTTTTTCCCTTTAATATCAATAAAAATTCATTTGACCTATTGGGCGCCAGTCATTTTTGGTTATGTGTTTATCTGTTGAAATTTAGTGGGAAAAGTGGAATGTCAAAAAAAAATGCATACCAGATGGACACATTTTGTAATATAAAACCCCATTGATATAGACATAGCTTTTTATGCTCAAAAGGGGTAGAAAAGATAGATTTGTGTCCTGTTGGGGACTTTGTTAAAAATTTAAAACTCCTTGTTTTTGTAAAGCTATCAAGATTGGTATGATTTTTTGCTGGGGTTTTAGAGGAGAGAGACCCCTTGATGGATATGCAAAAATGATTAGCCTTGGGAAAACCCAAATTTATGTTCGCCCGTTCCAAAAAAGAAAAAAAGGTTTGATAATTTAGTGAAAAAAATATATAAAGTATTTTGGTTTTTAAAAATTTTTATTTTTGTATTTCCACTCACTGTTGGGAAGGTTTGAATTTCATTTATGCACTCTATATGTATACATTTTTTTGTTTTTTTTTTCTTTTTAAGGAATTGCAAATCTTTTTACAATTGCTTTGTGTGATTATTTTTACTTTTTTCTCCGCTTAGTCATAGTTTAAACAATTTTAATGTATAAAAAATTTTTAATCAAAGTGAAGACCAGATCTTATTTTGCTAGTTTTTAATTTTGCTTCAATAAAAAATTTTTTGTTTTAAGACACTTTTGGGATCTTTTTTTTAATCATTGAATAAAACTTGTTGTTTTAAATCACTTTTGGTATCTGAAATATGCCTTTTTTTATAAAGGGATGGTTTTACAAGGTGGGAAGGTAACGGATGTGAGGTGTTTTTATTTCGGGTTCCTTGGGTGTCATAGACTTTCCAAAAAACCTTTTTTTTCCCGTACATCCATTTTAAAGTTATTTTTTAAAACTTGGGACACCATATGCCTTGCTTTATAAAGGGGATGGGTTTTTTTTCAGGGGTAAAGCTTTTACCCATGGGGGGTTTGGGGCCCACTGCCAGGTTTTTTTTCCCCGGGTGTGTCCAGATTCTTAAAATTTTTTTTTACATCCATTGAAAGTTTTGTTTTAAAAAATTGGGTATAGCCCCTTTTTATAAAGGGGTTTTTACAAGGTGGGGGGAGGTAACGGATGCTCAAGGGGTGTTTTTGGCTGTACCCCGGTTCCTTTGTGTCATAGATTCTTCTAAAGTTTTTTTGTACATCCTCTCCGATCTGTCAATCACGCCTTTTGTACTCTGAAAAAACCCCCAAAAGGAGAAACAGTAGAGCAGGATGTTGCTCCCCCCTTGATGACTTACCTTTTTTGACACCTTACAGGCTCCCGGTCCGCTCGATCAAAAGAATCAGCCCCCCGTTTTAGCATCAAGGCTAAGATCGGCCGACATTTTTCCCGCACGACTGACAAAAGGTCCGGTCGGGGAAACACGCACCCCAACAGGCAGAATCAGACCCCTGGGGAAAAGACCAAATAGGGGGATATGGTGGTACCAAATGCCAGGGGGGGACATACACCCCAAAAACTGATGATGTATAAAATGACGCCCCCTACCCAGGGCTTCAACCGCAATATACCTTTGGGGAGGTGTCTGCGATTGTTTCACCAAAAATCAACCAAACCCCTTCCCTCCTTAATTTCAAACGGCCTTTTCCAATGGGCCAGTAATTGAAGGGAAAAACAGGGGGCCATCTTTTGGGCGGGAACTCAAAAGCATCTCCCCATACCCCAAGCCTAAGCTAACGCACATTCAATGTTTTTTTGGATAGACCAAATTTTAGCAAATCTATCATGTATTTGCATAATAGTAATATAATGAATAATATTAGTGGAAGGGAGGAGTGCCTCTTCTATTCAACCTTCATTTAGAATATTCGAGTTTTCCTCTGGGTTGTCAACCATATAATAGTTCAAAGGGAGAAAGCTTCACAGAGGCTCGGTACTCCAGATAAGCAAACAACACTAGGGGAATTAACTGATCCAGTTTCAGCCATCCTCACTGACCACCATACGTAGCATTTGTTTTAGGTCTGCTTAAACTGCTCCACTAAACTATCAGTTTGAGGGTGGTACAGTACACTCCCAAAATTGGGTTACATTCCTAGATCACCCATGAATTGTGAACAATGCAAATTTTGCAGAGTTTAAACCCTAAATATTCCCCAAAACACTTTAATTTCAAACTCAGCTTAATGCATTACCTAAAATAAACCTGTATACTGTACTGCTATGTCTCCCGCAGTGCTAGAATGTAAAATACAGAAGTTACGCTTATATGTACTGTAGTTCATGCAGCGCTTTCACTTCCAGAAGCCTTAGGTTGCAGCTTGTTTCAGCTGTATCTTGGGGCTTTAACCCTTAAACTGCCACATATTTGGAGGCTAATGCATCCCTGGACGCCAAATACTTTTGCTGCACTTTAGAAACATCACAATTAACAAAGAAAAGTGAAATTTTAATGGAACACTTTTTGTGCAAAGAGCATCACAATTATTGCAACACTGATCATTTAACACACTGCTAATGAACTGTAAAAACTATTTAAAAACTACTGGAACAATATGTACAACATACAAAGTGCAACTGACGCCATGGATGAAACTCAGTAAATCACTGAGCCAACCATGCGTTTGAACTGGCTACACTCAAGCACACAGAGGTAAGCGCCTGATGCTTGCAGGCTAGTCTAGTCCAGCGACTCAATCCAGGACAGTGAGGCTGCAGTACTGCAGGGTGTCAAACTGGTCCAGATACAAAGGAGATTGTAAAGACAGGAACTTTATTCAAACAATTCAAACAAACATGTCTCTTCAGAAGTAAAATGAGCTCAGTTTGCAGTTACTTATCGATTAAAGAATAGAGAACATCATAGGGGAGTACAACCCCAACAGGAGCAGAGGATGTCTTGGAGAAACAAAGCAATCAGCCAAAAGGACAGGTGCTGTTCAGGCTTTTGCAAATGGAAAACAAGAACACTCAGCTGGAGATGTATCACAGTCAATCAACAGTAAGGAGAAATGAATAAGCGTAGTGGTCTGGGTGCGCTAAGAATCACCCGTCAAGAAGATGGTGATTTATTTATTTTATGGGGGAGATTCCAGGGACCCACCCAGCCTTGACCGACACACATGCGCCACAAACAGAGACAAAAACAAAGCAAACCGGTAATCAAACAGCAAATAAAGAATGTAATGAAAACAAATGAAATAAGAAACAATGACACACCCTTTACCTTACGGGATTACACATTAAATACAACAAACAAAACACACACAAACAGATACACAAACAAAACACACACAGTAAATTATGAAAAGTTCATGAAAATGTCAATGGATGAAAGTAATGAAAATAGATAGTTCAGAGATCCGTACGTTGAATGGGAATGTACAAATAGTCCACCAGTAGTTGTTGAAATGGTGAAGACGTTTGGATGGGTTCAGGAGCACTCTTTCTTTGAGGGCAGAATGGCCAGGGAATCCACTTACAGTCCTCATGTACACAGGCAGATGCAGACAATCCAGACAACTAAACGATCCAGGACAAAATGAATAAGTACAGGTAGCCAACAGAAGGCAGACAGACAGGAACTTGAAACACAAATTACAAAAACTTTTGCTTTGGTCCCCGCCCTTTTAAAAGCCACACTGATATCCTTTGACCCCAACAACCCCAGCACCCTCAGCAGAAGACCAATCAGAGCCACTGCAGGACTGTTTGGGAGCTGCAGTTTCAAATTTATTGGCTACTTTCACCATCCCAAGCCACATTTTCCACTACAGTTGCTTTCGTTCTCTATAGTGCAGCATTGCCACGATAAAAAGCTACAAAAATTTAGGAGGATATTTGTGGTTTCTGCTAACAATTATTAGATAGGTTCTAAGGAAAAATCCGCGAATGACTGAGGCCATGAACTCTGAACCACGACTTTGTGGGGGTCTACTGTATACTGAGGTTTTTAAAGGCTTAATTCAGAGTAATTTGGCAACCTCCTTGAATATTTCTAAGATGAATGGCATCCCATGGTCTGTTAGGACTTCTTTAGGGATGCAATTATGTGCAAAGATCCCTACAAGTTTCCATGAGATAGTTTTGGAGTTAGCCACTCACAAAGGATGGTTTTGGGATAATGAGTAGCATAATCCTATATAACTAGAATATATTTATGTCCTCTGACAGAGGGTTCAAGGGGTTCTACAATATCAACCCCCAGTCTGACAAGAATGAGAGAAGCACAGTCCTTCTGAGGTTGGGAGCATGCTCTGATTACAGTGCATTGCTGCACCCACCAAACAATGGGACCTGAATGCAGCCATGCAATGGATGATACCCCCAGCACCACACTGGAGGAATCTATTCAGCTGGCATTCGGACGCAAAAGCATAAAAAGCAACGAAACTCCTTTAATCCCTAGCCAATGGAAATGGACTTTAATTCTCTCCAGTGTTTTTGACATCAAAGATGGGCACCTAAGAGGTGAGCACATGGTAGCTTCAAACCTGTCGCGAAAGATAAACAGAACTAGGAAAATGCTCTCAGCTCACCCTCATTCTCAGCCATTTGATAAAGTAAATTTTTTTTTAACACAAAGTGGGGTCATGGCGCATGGGATTACTATTATGGTTCCTGTCAATCAACAGCATTCAAGGCAACCTTCAGGAGTCGTGCTTCCACTGCTCCTTTTAAATGAAGCCAGAAATTGCCTGAATTGAAAGTGTAAAAGCGGAGAGTAATCAACAGAAGTTGGGACACTTGCTTCAAATTGCAAGGTTTAATTACTTTAATTGCTTAAAGAACACTTTAAGAACATCTGTGGGTTGTAACCTATTAGTTTTTCCCTGAAGAACACTTATTTGTAATATTCTGAAATATCCTTTTTATCAGTTTATGCTAACCTAAACTTTCATGTAAACCTTGGCAGTTTATATCCTCCTTTTACCATTTTAGGTCATGCGCTACATTTCAACTGATAAAATCTGAAGAAAAACTGGAAAAACTGAGGTACTCTAAAACTTTTGTCTGGTAGTTTACAGTACAGGCTGCATATAAAATAGAAGATGCCCTCCCAACCTTTTTCAGCTCAGCTGGCTTTAAAGCAACATTTTCTCCTCTTGCTTGGCTTAATAGAGCATATACATTGTTAAATAAGCGTGCAGCTTTGCTTTCTGTTCGCTGCAATGAACATGTCATTAATTTAATGGTGTTTTCAAAGCTGTATTTAAAGCGCAGCCTTTATCTTTGCCAAACAGTGGTCAATGCACCCATGATATTATCTTCAGTTTCAGTATTGACTGTCTGAACTCAAATAACATGAACGTCACAGTACTATTCTTAAAATAAGGTGCTAAATACTTGACCCCAATTATTGATATCATTCCTATAAAGATTCCACATTTTCTATTCTAATCCACTCCTTTTACGGTTACATTAAGGACTGGAAGATGTGAAAACTTAAAGCCAAAATAAAAGTCTAAAGCAGAACTCTAAAATCCATTTTCCTCATATAACAAAAATATAACTAGACTAGTAGGATTCCTTCCAGCACAAACAAATATTAATGAAATGAAAATTGATGTCTTTACTGCAGCAGCCACTTGACCTCTACCTATTAAGAAAAATTAATTTAGAGTCAATGACCTAGAAGTGAATTGCTTTAGGTTTCATTGCAGCTAATCAGCTACTGATTCTTCACACCTTGCAGTTCCTATCTTTGTTCTCTGTAGTGTGCCAAGAAAAGTTTTTGTTCTTTTGATTAATAGTTTTGCATTATGGAAACACAGAGGCTGGATTTATAGGACACAAATCTGCAAACAGAAAAATGAACAGGGTCTATTGGTGTGATTGTTTTTGCATTGTTAAATAAATAAAGAAAAGGCACTCAAGGGCAGCAGGAAGAAAAAGAAACATGAAACACCAAAAAAGAACTTAAACAGGTTTAAATCTGCTAAGGAGAATAAGAGTCCGATGTTCACCCAACATATGCGTATTATTTACAAAAAGATGACAGCTGATTAGGTTTTTTAAATAAAATAAATGCAAGAGAGGGATAAATATGGGGAGATGAGAAGGTAAAAAAAATAATGCAGGCAAAGCAGCCCTGTGGCCATTCTGGTCTACTTGTATGGGCCATAAATTCTGTCAATGAAATGGGTGGCTTGTGTTCTTTGTCACTTTTCCTCTACCAAAAAGGGAAATTTTCTGTTCAGGGTAAATTTAGGGTAAACTTCACACCAGTGATTATATATATAGGAATAATTTGCCAAGTAGTGTGTTAACAGTAGAACTTTGGGGACCTTCAAACTCAACTTGATGTTCTTTTTACAAGAGTTTGTTGAATTGAGTATTAAGTTCTTGTTAATTTGTCACCCTCCCTTTTGACCTTATTGTTTTTGTTAATGGCTTCCACAAATTTTCCCGTGTTCCAGCCTGAATGTGCTGCTGGAAATGGAGGGGTTTAACCACTTGATGAACAGAAATTACACCTATGTTTGGGGAATAATTGTTAAAAGGGCAAAGTTTGGTTAATACAAGTTCAACTAAATAAAGAATAAGCATGAACCCAACTCCCCAGTAGACCAAAAACAACTTTGACATCATCATCTAAGCTACTCAAGAATCACTTCATTAGAGGGCCTTTAGACTTGTTGTGACCTTGTCTAACCAGGAATGTCTGACAAAAACCAAGGAAGCCATGAAGTTTGTGATGGGACAGAAACTCATATCTTCCTTTATAATATGCTACAGTGGCTGTCCATTTGTGTCTATTTGCCTGAAAATTTGGACACATATACTACATGCGCCTACTATCCACTTTTGGGGTGATGATTGACCTCCGGTTATTCCTATTTTTATTTTATTTTATTTTATTGTAGAATCAACTCTCTGAGTGGCTGGCAGGACGCCATGGGGTTTGCATGTATGGCGCCGTTCTCTTTTCCTACCACCTTGGCACTTCCTCTCCCTTTTCATAAATCGTTTGCAACTAGTGCAGAATGCAGCTCTAGAATCCTAACTGGGAAAAGAAAATCTGAACACATTTTCAGTTTTGATGTCACTACACTGGTTACCCTGTGTCATTCAGGATTGACTTTAAAATTCTGCTTTTTTTTTATAAAGCCTTAAATAATCTGCCATCTTATATATGAATTCTGACACCTTATATTCCAATGGAAACCCTCAGTCCTCAAAGAGGTCTCCTTAGAATTCCAAGAACAAAACTTAAAGAAGTGGTGAGGCGGCCTTCTGCTGCTATCACCAAAAATCTGGAATAGGCTGCCAAAGGGGAATTGCCAGGCTGATACAGTAGAGCACTTTAAAACACTGCTGAAAACATATTATTTTAACATGGCCTTTCTAGGGGGGGTTTGGGCACCCTGCCCAGGATTGGTTCCTGCCTTGTGCCTTGGTGTGGGATTGGCCCCAGCAGACCCCTGTGACCCTGATTCGGATTCAGCGGGTTAAAAAATGGATAGATGGATGGATGGCCTTCTATAACTTCAATTTAATTTAATTTAACTTAATCCTGATACTCTGTATGTTCAATTTCCATAATAACTACTCATGGTGGCTCTAAAATCCTACTGACCCCTCTCTTTTCTGTTTCTTTTCCGTTTCTTTGTGGGCCCCCTCCACCTACTCAAAGCTTCATGATGCTCCAACAACGATTGATGGATTAAAAGGCAGAAGTCACGGACCATCATCATCACAAGCCCTTCCGTGAGAACCCTAAATCCAAAGAGGACTGTTTCATTTATGTTAGGTAGAATCCCAGGGGACTGGGGGTCTCATGGTCTTGAATCCTAAGATTTTATTTTTCTCCAGCCGTCTGGAGTTTTTTGTTTTCTGTCCCCTAGCCATTGAACCTTACTCTTATTGATGTTAATTAATGTTGATTTATTTTTTTCTTATTGTGTCTTTTATTTTTTTATTCTTTATTATGTAAAGCACTTTGAGCTACTGTTTTTAAAGAAAAAGTGCTATATAAAATAAATAAATGTTGTTGTTGTTTTTTCATATCTTAAATCATTCTTAAGTCTTCAATATAGCCTCAAGTGCCAGATTAAGTAAAAAGTAAGGAAAACATACTAAGTAATTGAACAGAAACACTGACTTAATGTTTTAACAAAGAAAAGATGCAGAAGAAAGAAAGAAGAAAGCGGCTGATAGGGTGGAGAAAAGAAGAGCTGCTCAGGAAACACAAAAAGCATCAACCTCTGAGCAAATGGATCCTCAACGATGGAAAAAGAGTATGAAAACTAGAATGCCGGTCAAATGTATTCACTGCGTTTTCATGCAGGTGCCCTTCCTGGTAGGTGGAGATTGCCTGTACCAATCCCTGAGCAATATGATTAAAAATAAGAGTCATAATATAAACAATAAAAATGAGCAACCAGCACAATTCCTACTGCCATCACACTAATACAAATCAAAATCCACACAGTAATAAAAGTTGGGTTTAGTTTTGGAAACCTGAAAAAATTAAATAATACACGCTTAGCAATACATACCAAATGCCACTCAGGCAATACCCTCCCAAAACCTACCCTATAATATTCAAACACAATCAAATAAATAGTCATTAGTGAAATAAAAATTTTAAAAAAATACAAAATCCACTAAGACACAGATATCCAACATTTTGATTATGGGATTATGGAGCATTGAAGAGAGCAATGCAAGTGGATATAACTTTCTAGCATGGAAAATTCAGTTCACCCTGCTGGGGGGTTTTAACTATTTTTTTTTTTTTTCTTTTTCTGTTTCTTAACACAACTGTATTAAGGAGTGCCTCCACTGCTACTTTTTCTGTCATTATTCCTTCCGAGGCTTCTTTATGATTAGCACTTTTACAACTTCAACCAACAACCAGAGTTTTCCACATAAAACAAAAGGAATAATCAACTGGTGCGGGGAGATGAGGAATGAATTATTCACATAACAGCATCTACAAGAGTATATGAGATTGATTGATACCAAATGTCCTGATTCATCAAAAAGTCTGTAATTTAGAAAGTTGGAAGTGAGGACAACAAATGAGTTAGTAGCAGAACATCACTGGGGCAGATCTATGTCTAGTGGATTGATTGACAGATCACATCTTTATGAGAACAAAGCAGAAATGGGGGGTACTCCATCGTTGTCTTTCCCCAAAGTCGTATCAAGACTTCAGACAGAGTATCCAGAAAACAATCAAGAACAAAAGGTCATATTTTGGGGACACAGTCTTTGCTATCATATTAGAGATAGGATTTTTTCTGCTGAAGAAGCAGAAAATCCATTTTGAATAATCTGTTTGGATCTCACAAATCTTAAGAGAAAGCAGACCTATTCAGTAATGTGTTTTGGAATTCAATGGGAAGATGGGATAATATTATTATGTTGTGCTATTTTATATACTGACATCAGTAAGGCAAAATTGAAAGGGGGAGATTGGGGTTTAATAATATATTTAGTGACATTATTGCAAGAAAA